>NC_041381.1:594040400-594090949 GCF_002162155.2 Triticum dicoccoides
GGGGGGAGGGGCTGCCTTGTGTTTGTGTGTCTGTTTTCGCAAAAAAAAACTTTGAAGAATTTTGGAGTTGCACGAACATTTTTTATGTTTCGAGAAAATATCTAAAATTCATGATATTTTATGAAAATGGTGAACTGTTTTTTAATATACACAAACATATTTTTAAACTACGTGAACATTCTTTAGAATTGATGAGCTTTTTATAAAATAAACACAAAAATGAGAATATTTTTCAAAAATATGTGACAATCTTTATAATAGTCGAGTAGATTTTTAAAAATTCTTCAAAAAAATGGATATTTTTATTTTAGAAAAAAGTTAAAATCCTTGAACCTTTTAAATAATACGGACATTTTTGTAAATTTTATGAAAAAAATATTAGGAAAAACTATAACAAAAGTTTAGGAATGTGGTAACACCCAAATCAAGGCCGTCTTATGAAAAAATGATTTATGCGGGAGTTCTTGAAAAAACATTGCTTACGTACCGATTGGTCCGACTAGTGTCATCTTTCTTTCCATAGCTTTGCATAATGGTTTGCCTTCTACAAGGGTCTATAGACCGATGGGTGCTTTTGTTACTACATTTGGGAGTTGTAAGGATGCTGTTGACGTCCTTCAACCCAATGTTATCATTTTTTTCTTTGTCATAAACGTATGTAGTTGGCTTTTGTATCATTGGATGGTTCCACTAATGAACTCAAAGATGAACTCCCTTTTGTGAAAGGCAAAGTTGTGCTCCACATTTTGCCACAGTATGCATTGTCTACCACAAACTCATTTTCTTACCAAACTTTGTGAAAGATACCATGACGGTTTCTTGTAAAAGGCTCTTAAAGCTTGCCAAACAGGCCATACACCTTGATGATAATTAAGTGGGGTCGTCTATGTTTTTGGGCCCAACTTTTCTATAGTAGACGCTCTTCCTATTTCACTCACTGGACTGGTTTTGGACGAACCTAGCAACTCATTTCTTAGTTTTTTTTACTGATTTTTAATTAGCCATGCAAATGACCATGTGAGTTGCTAACCATGGATGTAGGCAGCCATGCATGCATCTTACTAGTCGAGATTGGGTGCACAAGCTCCCATTTTCTCCATGAGGATGGAGTGGCAACCATTGGCCACTATTTCCATGAAATGTGTTGATTAGGTGCATCATGTTGATCTTGTTACATAATTGAAAGTGCAATACATATCTTCCTCTAAAAAAACCCAAGAAAACTCATCACTTATCTAAATAACTGATAAAAGCTCCCATATCCCCTAAGCTACCCAGGGACTAAACTCATAACCAAGAGATATTTCACTATTTGACCTACCGGAGGACTGATGGCCTTATGTCATTTTCTACCATCCAAACATTTTATAAGGAGCAAGGCTTCCTTCCCTAAGCAAAGCAAAGAAGGAATAATTTGTTTCTCATTCTATTCACTTCCCCGTCTTAGAATCAGTTAGCCTCATTTCATTCATGCAATGTATGTTGTGTGCCTGCATATCATGGACATGGATTTGATATGTATGGGCATATGAGGCATCAGGAACTACCGATGGAGTACTGGAGCCGCATCTGGCATTTGCTGACACGTGCCACCATGTCTGACCTTCGTGGGACGCACTCATGCAGCAACGTAATCACCCTATACCTCGTCGCTTGCCGCGAGTCCCTGCTGCTCCAGCCATCCCATGTTGCATGCTCTCATGCCATCTCCAGGAAGCACGTATTCCTCTGTGATTTCTCAAAAAACACACGTATTCCTCTGGGCGGGCTACCTTGTGTTTGTGTGTCTGTTTTCCCAAAAAAAATCTTTGAAGAATTTTGGAGTTACACGAACATTTTTTAAGTTTCGAGAAAATATCTAAAATTAATGGTATTTTATGAAAATGGTGAACATTTTTTAATATACACAAAAATATTTTTAAACTATGTGAACAGTCTTTAGAATTGATGAGCTTTTTATAAAACAAACACAAAGATGAGAATATTTTTCAAAAATATGTGACCATCTTTATGAAAGTTGAGTAGATTTTTTCAAATTCTTCAAAAAATATATTAAAATATACTGATATTTTTATATTTTTTAGAAAAAGGTTAAAAACCTTAAACCTTTTAAATAACACTAATATTTTTGGAAATTTCATGAAAAAAATCTTAGGAAAAACTATAACAAAAGTTTAGTAATGTGGTAACACCCAAAACAAGGCCGTCTTATGAAAAAAATGATTTATGTGGGAGTTCTTGAAAAAACATTGCTTACATACCGATTGGTCTGACTAGTGTCATCTTTCTTTCTATAGCTTTGCATAATGATCTGCCTTCTACAAGGGTCTATAGACCGATGGGCGATTTTGTTACTATGTTTAGGAGTTGTAAGGATGCTGTTGACGTCCTTCAACCCAATGTTATCAATTTTTTCTTTGTCATAAACTTATGTCATTGGCTTTTGTATCATTGGATGGTTCCACTAATGAACTCAAAGATGAACACCCTTTTGTCAAAGGCATAGTTGTGCTCCACATTTTGCCACGGTATGCATTGTCTACCACAAACTCATTTTCTTACCAAACTTTGCGAAAGATACCACGACGGTTTCTTGAAAATGGCTCCTAAAGCTTGCCAGACAGGCCATACACCTCGATGATAAGTGGGGTCGTCTATGTTGTTGGGCCCAACTTTTCTATAGTACATGCTCTTCCTAGTTCACTCACTGGACCGGTTTTGGACGAACCTAGCAACTCATTTCTTACTTGTTTTTACCGATGTTCAATTAGCCATGCAAATGAATATGTGAGTTGCTAACCATTGATGCAGGCAGCCATGCATGCATCTTAATAGTCGAGATCGGGTGCACAAGCTCCAATTTTCTCCATGAGAATGGAGTGACAACCATTGGGCTCTATTTTCATGAACTGTGTTGGCTAGGTGCATCATATTGATCTTGGTACGTAACTGAAAGTGCAATTATCTTCCTCTTAAAAAAATAAAACTCATCACTTATCTAAATAACTGATAAAAGCTCCCATATCCCCTGAGCTACCCAAGGACTAAACTCATTACCAAGAGATATTTCGCTACTGACCTACCGGAGGACCGATGGCCTTATGTCACTTCCTACCATCCAAACCTTTTATAAGGAGCAAGGCTTCCTTCCCTAAGGAAGGCAAAGAAGGAATGATTCACTTCTCCGTCTTAGAATCAGTTAGCCTCATTTGATGCACTGCACATCATGGACATAGGTTTGATATATATGGGCATATGAGGCATCAGGAATTACCGATGGAGTTTCGGAATGAGATCATGCATTCGTTGGCACATGCCACCATCTCTGACCCTCATGGGATGCGCTCAGCCAGCAGCTTAGTCTCCCTGCACGTCGTCGCTTGCCGCAATTCCCTGCTGCTCCAGCCATATCCCGTGCTCCATGCTCTCATGCCTTCTCCAGAAAGCACCGTGGTGATCTCTTGTTAGTTGTAGTGGTGTAGGGATAGAAGGATATTGGTTCAGCGTGGTATACAATTTTGCTGAGGGGTAGCCGGACACTTGATCTAATGCAGTACAGTGAGCCATTTCTTTCAGGGTAAAAAAATCACATTTTTTGCAGGAAAAAAGATATATTCAAGCTGTAAAAAACGTTTAGAGTCGGTGCGCCGGCCGAAGCGCTCGGCCGGTCGCACGCGGATCCGTCGCACGCCAGCCTGGCGTCGCCCACTCTTGCGCATAGTCCAACCAACCCTTTTCTTACGGGCCCACAACCACTTTATTATCCATCCAAAAACTTACCTCGTCTCCCCACCACAGCCTTCGTCTTCCTGGCCGCAAGCAGCTCGCGCTCCTCTGCCATGGCCCTCGTCGGCCCTAGCTCCGCTCGCCGCTAGAGGACCCTCCCCCAAACTGCTCCATCCCCAGGCACACACACTTGTGCATCCATGGTCCATTCGTTGACAGTGCAGGGCGGAAAACGTCTACGTGCAAGTGCAACCATGACCGCTACAAACGACGAGCTCGGACCACACTGGTACGCGGCCCGGCGTGAAACTGATTCAACTGAAGTCACATGGGGGGAGGGGGGGGGGTGTTGCGACCGTTGGTGTGAGGTGCTGGAACCAGGCGATGAAGGAGCTGCGACCCATGGCAGAATTTGCTACAACCAAATACGGCGAGGGCATGACCCGCGACGGCGGCGACATAGTATTATTGCAACCGCATAAGTTTTTGCTACTACCGATGTCTGCAATTGCTACCACCGGCGATGGCATTTGCTACATCCTTCATGATGATGTTGCAACCTCGACGGCGGCGATGATTTTTTTGCTGCAACCGGCTATGGTCGAAGCTACCACCGGCGAGCTTTTTTGCTACAACCATGTACAGATCAATTAGCTGCGACTTGGGTCGGCGACGATTCAGGGTGGACACGGTCCGGGCCGGTCCGGTCCCGGTCCGAGCCGTCGTTTGGACCGGCCGCCGGCGGTCCGGTCCGGACCGGACCGAACGGGGCAGCGGTCTTGATTCCACGGACCGGACCGGCGGGCGTGAAGCTCGGTGCGGACCGGCGGTCCTCACGGTCCCGGTGACGTCCAGTCACTGCCATGTGGGCCCAAGGTGTCGGAGAGGTCGTTGGAGCAGCAGCACGGTGGCCGGAGCTGGAGAAGACACACCTGAGGCGCGGCGGCGCGAGGGAGAGGCACGGGAGAGAGAGGGCGTCGCACGGACGCGCGACGACGCGGGGGAGAGGGCGAGCGGCGGCGCGAGGGAGCGGCGGCGCGAGGTAGAGACGCGGTGGCGCGAGGTAGAGGCACGGTGCCGGGGAGAGGGAGGCAACGCAGGGGAGAAAGGAAGCAGCCCGTGCGGCGCCATGAGCATGGACGAGGACGGCGGCTAGGTCACGCACGCACGCACGCACCATGTATATGTATTGGGCTCTCCATATTAGCTCTAATTGGGCTGGGCCTTCGGTCCTCCGAGCCGGACCGGGTTTTTGTCGGACCGGACCGACCGAATTTCGGGCTCCTTTTCACGGACCGGACCGGCCATGTTTTTTAGCGAGCCAGGACCATACGGTCCGGTCCATAACAGGCCGCGAGCCGGGCCAAAAGCCCGCTCGCCACGTCCACCCTGAGCGATGATGATACTTTGCTGCAACCGTTGTCGGTTTTTGCTACTACCGGCGTCATTGTTTGCTACATGCTTCACAGCTTAGATGCGACATGCGACGACGGCAGCGACATTTTTGCTACATCTGTTCATGGATTAGCTACAACCAGACTCTGCAAAATTAAAAAAGTTGCAACCGTTTGACAGAGGAAGCTTGAATTGTATGTGCGAAAAGCTTCAACCGGTACTTGTTTTTGCTTCGACAGGTGGACAATTTGCTGCTACCGGCGGCAACCCGAGTAGAGATGCATCTTTTTCTGTGAGCTCGCCGTCTGGGTGCTGTGTCCGGCGAACAATCAGCACCGGAGCGTGGTCGTCGTGCACTAGGGTTGCGAGCGGTCCCACCGGATTACAAGGATGCAACCATGGGCACACGTTGTTGCATCCACGGAGATGATAAACGCACGAAGGCGACATAGGTGAGGGCGGCGACCAACGGCGAGGGCGGCGATCGGAGGCGACGACGGCGAGGCGGCGAGCCGGCAGCAGGGGAGGAGGTGCGGGGGCGCGCAGGTGGGTGGGTAGTGAGTCGGGTGGGGGAGGAGGAGTGGGGGATTCGCAACGATGAGGAAGACGATGACCCAGTCCACGCGAGCGCGTCTAATACAAACAGGGATCGAGCGGTTATGTAGCCTCTGTGTTAGTCAGATCGAACGGCTGGCGCTGGACCGGCCGAAACGTTCGGCCGGCACGCCAGCGCCTAGCGGTTCCCATTTGCTTGTTATTAGCTCGGCCTGCCTTTGTAGCCCGTACACTGACCAGGCCGGCTGGCGGATCGGCGAGGTTTGCTACCGGCCCTAATGCCTGCCACAGGTCTCGGGTCTAAATGGCCCTTACCTACTTTTCTTGATGCAACTCAAAATCAGCAGGGTCATTAACACCTTCAATACTCAGAAAAAGCAGAGCAGCAGCACTGCTTTGCCCCATCTTGAAGTTCCTCACTCCTGCTTATTTTGATCCATCTTGATCTTGGCCAGCAGAAGAACGGCTGCCATTTGCCACTCGTCCCGAGATGAACGGCTAGTAGAGGGATAGGGAGATGGAGACATGCAGTGAGTGAAAAAAGTGCTCGCGCAGCGCCGCCGTGTCGGCTCCCCTCTCCGCGCCCACCTTCCTCCATGCACGACAAGGTGTACGCGTACGCCGGGCAACACGGTGCCACCGTGTACGTCAATTCCATTTGCCAGCTAGTCAAGATCGAGTTTGGCCATGTCAGTGCGCGCCGCAGCAGCTGACCAGGGCGGAGAGGACGTACGTGCAAGAACTGTACGTGAAAAATTTCGAGCAGCTGGAGAACCTAAGAGGCTGAGCCCACCGCTATGCTCGTCCATGCCGGCCACAATAGCGACAACCTTCCAATGCTGCAGAGTAAGCATCTGACCTTCAGACCACTCACGTCACGGCGTCACAGCCGTGCTTCTGAATTCTAACATCTTTTGTTCAAAACCTTCTTCTTTCAGACGCAGTGCCAATCACACCACCGCCTCTTTCGGCAACCCGGATCTGGTTCCAGAATGACCTAGAGATGGACTTCCATATCGTTGCACGAGCTCTCTGGCCGAATGGCAACTTTGCCTTTCAGATGTTCAGATCCTTTTCATGAAGGATAAAGATACTGGAGCAGGGTTTCAGTTGTGTATATTAACCAATACTACTACTGCTGCTACCTGCAAGTGTGTGTGTGTGTGTGTGTGTGTGTGTGTGTGTGTGTGTGTTCAGGTCAATGAAATCACAGGAAGGTGTAAGGCTAAGTGAAGGGCCGCTCACCGAGCATGTGCTCAAACATCAGGGCTTTGCCATTCCCGAGTGCACCACTATGGCCAGCCTAAGAACTTCATATGCTCAAGAAAAGCAACAGTAGCAGCACTACTAATATTGACCAGCTTCGGGTTAAAAAAAAATGACCAACTTCGAGAAAAAAAAAATATTCTTTGTGATGCAAGCCTGCATTCAAATCAAATAAAACCTAATATGTGCCTATATTCTTTATTAGTTTAAGAATTATTTATGGGATTATGTCAAATTCTAACAAACGTTCGGTAATATTTTAACACCCAACTCAAGATCATCTTAGGAAAAACTATTTATGTGGGAGCTACATACCAAGTATGTGGACACTTGAGAAAGTATTGCTTAGGGCATCTCCAACGCCGACCCGCAAACCTCCCGTAACCGTCTGGACCACGAAAACCATCCAACGCGGTCCTGTATTGATCCGCAGAGTGGTCCGAACGTGATTTCTCCGCAAACCTGAGACAAACGTGGGGAGGTTTGCGGGAGTCTGAACACACGGAACATCGCTCTCCCTCCCGGCCCACCCAAAAGGAAGGCAGAGCCCGCGCTTAGCATCCCGCACTGTTTTCGCGCCAAAATCCCCCACTCTCTTCTTCCACTCCCCACCGCTCTCCGCCCAATTCCCGCTCTTTTCTCCCACCCTCTCCTTCCCTCCCCGCCGACGCATGGAACCTGCGGAGAACCTGTCGGACATGGAGTCGGTGGAGGTGCCTGAGGATCCGAGCATCACGCTTTCCCGAAAGATCAGCTCGGAGACGCAGCAAAATCGTCGTGTTAAAGCGAGGGCCGCAAAATAGGAGAAGCTGAAGGAGCGACTAGCCGCCGGTGGGCCTGGTGGTGGTTATGGGTGTAGAGGGCGTGGCGGACGAGCAGGTCGACGAAGTCGTGGCGGACGCGCCCACAACACAGAAGGTGCGGCGGCCAAGCTGACGGAGAGGATCAAGGAGATCTTGACGAAGAAGGAGGAGGCACGTGTTAGGCACTCAGATATTGAGGAGAGGAAGGCAGAGAGGTTCAAGCAGTTGATGGAGGTGACGGAGAAGAAGATCAAACTCGAAGAGAGGAGGACCATGATCGAAGAAAGGAAGGCGACGATCGAGAAGAAGAAGGCCGCGCTCAGGAAAAGAGGGTGAAGATCGCCGCCAATGCAGAGGTCACCAAGATGTTGACCTTGAATACCGACTCTTTGGATGCCGACGCTAGAATTATCATGCAATCCATTTGCTACCAGATGTTGGAGCGGCATAAAGATGAGTTGGCGGCGGCGGAAGATGAGGACGCGGACCCGGAGGCCGCCTACGCGGCGACGACGACACCTCCTTGACCGGGGAGGAGCTTGCTGGGATGGCCAGTCCGGCATGGCAGAAATGCACGGATTGCCGGACTGACGGTCTTTTGGATTTGAGCATGTAAAACTAAGCATATTTGCCTTTTTTTGTTGTGATCGAGGATGCGATCCGGCACGGATGTGATCCAGTGCGTTGTGTGGATCAACGAACATTTGAATTTCAATTTGCTGGCGGACATATATAGGCTACGGTTGGATGGCGGCCTTCCGCATCCGTGTTTGCGGACTGGTCTCCTCCTGTCTGCGGACGGACGTGGGAGAAAATTTGCGGGTCGCCGTTGAAGATGCCCTCACATATACCGCTTGATCCGACTAGTGCCATCTTTCTTTCTATGTTTTTTGTAATGGTCTGCCTTCCACGGGGCTTCAAAAGACTGATGGCCACTTTAAGGGTGCATGATGCCAATGATCAAGATGTTCGTGAAATCTGATATAATATTGTTGGGTACTTTCTCATTATTCCTTGTGTTTAGTGGAAAGTTGTTTATCTTTTGTTGCTCAGTTTGAGAGTTGTAAGGATGATGTTCACGTTCTTCAACTAAATGTTACTCCCTCCGTCCCATAACGTAAGACGTTTGTCAAAAAAAACCGTACATTATAAAACGGAGGGAGTATCATTTTTCTCTCTTTGTCATAACCTATGTAGTTGGATACGCCTAGGTCTATTATGTAAACCACGATGATAAATGGGGTCATCTAGCGTTGCTTAGTTCGGCTTGACTTTTCTACAATACATTCTTCCTAGTACACTCAATTGACTTGTTTTGGACGAAGCTGCTCATTTCTTAGTTCTTTTTAATGATGCTTAATTGGCCATGCAAATCAACCATACGAGCTAACCATGAATGCAGGCAGCCATGCATGCATGTTACTAGGCAAGGTTGGCTGTACAAGCTCCCATTTTGTCCATGAGGATGAAGTTACAATCATTGGGTCATGTTGCCATGAACTGCATTGGTTTTGTGCATCATGTTGATCTTGGTACAGAACTGAAAGTGCAATACGAATCTTCCTCTTAAAAAAACCCAATAAATTCAGCATTTACTTAAAAATTTGATAAAGCTCCTATATCCTCTAACCTACCCGAGGACTAAACTCATTATCAAGAGGTATTTCGCTACTGGCCTACCGGAGGACAGATGGCTTTATGTCACTCCATACCATTCAGACCTTTTATAAGGATTCCCTAAGCAAAGGTGGAATAGTTTGTTTTCCATCCTACCCACTTCTCGGTCTTAGAAGCATGTAGTCTCATTTCATATGTTGTTTGTTGTGCTTCTATGCACCATGGATATGGATTTGGTATATATAGGCATACGAGGCATCAGTAACTAACCATTAATCATCGGAATTGCAACATGTATTCTCCGGTGCGCGCTATCATGTGAGATGTTCCTCTCAGGCACGACGACATCACCTTAGCCTTTCGTCACCGCCTCCCTTACCGCCATTCTCTAATGCTCTAGCCATCCCATATTCCATGTTCTCGTGCCACCTTTATAAAGCAGCGCAATGGTATTTGATCAACCGGGATCGAAGAAGATTGGTTCGAGTTGAAACATGCTACGCTGTAATGGTGGGCTGAGCCGAAGGAGCCAGCGTAGTAGAGGGATAAGTAGATGTAGTGAGTGGAAAAAGTACTCGTAAATTTAGCTCCTTTTTTGGGTAACAGTTCTTTCCCCTTTTTCTTTTTGAGAAAGAGGAAAATATAGTTTTCCCCGTCAAATCCTTCCTCATGGATCAACATCCCCTAAACTCTAAAACCAGATTACCCCCCCCCCCCCTCCAAAAAAAACTATGCAAAACCGGGTGAATGTGGCCCTGGGTGGTTTTGGGGAGGAGCTAGGGTGGTTTTGCACGCTTGCTGACATGTCAAAAATCCCCACAATCTCCACGTGCAGCGCCGCCATGCCGGCTCCCCTCTCCGCGCTCTCCTTCCTCCATGCACGACAAGGTGTACGCGTACGCCGGGCAACACGGCGCCACCATTTACATCAATTCCATCTGCCCAGGGCGGAGAGGACGTACATGCAGCAATTGTACGTTTTTTTTTTGAACAAAAGCAGCAACTGTACGTGGAGGCGTTGGAGCAGCTGGAGAACCTCAGGAGGCCGAGCCCGCCGCTATGCTCGTCCACGCCGGCCACAATAACAACCTTCCAATGCTGCAGAGTAAGCATCCGACCTTCAGACCACTCACGTCACGCCCATGCTTCTGAATACTAACGTCTTATGTTCAAAAACCTTCTTCTTTTAGATGCAGCGCCGGCCGCACCGCCGCCTCTTCCGGCGATCCCGATCTGGTTCCACAACAACCCAGAGATGGACTTCCAGATCGTTGATGAGCTCTCTGGCCGAATGGCAACTTTGTCTTTCCTGTGTTGCACGGATACTTTGATATGTATCGGATACCCGATATGGGGATACACCCGATACGCCAATTTTCTAAAAACATGGATACGGAGATTCATTTATATATAGTATTACATCTATTAATTATTAAAAATATGAAAAAAAAACACTTCCTCCGTTCCTAAATATAAATTTTTGTAGACATTTTAAATGAACTACAACATATGGATGTATGCAGACATATTTTAGAGTGTAGATTCACTCATTTTGCTTCGTATGTAGTCACTTGTTGGAATATCTAAAAAGACTTATATTTGGGAACGGAGGGAGTAAGGATATTCTAAGTCAAAGAATGCCTCAATAGGATTACCCCATTTCTTTTCTTGCACTTGGTCCACTTCCATTAATTGGCAGTGGGATTTCCCTAGGTTTGCTGCTGCAATCAGTGCATCGACCCTCCCTTGCTCACATTTCAATTGAACAAGAACATTGATAGTCATGTTTTGCCATGAACTCTCGCCCATGTTGGGAATCTTCAAAAGGTGCGCCTTTACTATTGATAGGATTTCATGTCGAATGAGGGGTTTCAGGTATCAAAAAATGTATCGCAACAGTATCCCTGGAGTATCAAACATTTTTTTTCTTTTTTCTAAATAAAAAAAATTGAGGGATACTTACGGGATACATATCGGGGCCATATCCGGCTAGATACGCGTGTTTTCTGAAGTATCCGCGCAACGTATTGCCTTTCAGATGTTCAGATCCTTCTCATGAAGGACAAAGATGCAGGGCAGAGTTTCAGTGGGGGCAGCGACAAGAGGCGATCCTTCTCATGAAGGACAAAGATGCAGGGCAGAGTTTCAGCGGGGGCAGCGACAAGAGGCAATCGATTCGATTGAAATTCTTTGTTTTATTTCGTGTACTTTGATGTAATTTTATTTCTCCTGTAAAGTTGTGACATGAGTGGTCTATAAAGGCCCGAGTCTAAAACCTGATCACGCCGGCCGCTCCTCGCGGCACCTGTACTTGTTAGAGCACATGAACACTTGTCTCACTGGTCAGATGGTGGCGTTCGAGACGGTGGCCGAGACCTTCCAGCGGGTGCCTCCTGCCCTCCTTCGGCCGTCACCTGCAAGGAGCACTTGTAGCTGCTCGTCAAGGACATGTCACTAGGGGCGTCCGATGCCACCTGTGTGTGGACCTCTGGGTTCTCGAGGACAATTGCGGCAGTGCGACTAATAAGTCCTCGATTCCGAGGGTGGTAGCTCCATTGCATCCATCGGGCCGGGTGATTCAATTGACCGGCGATCAATTCCAACGGGCGGCACGGTGGCCCTGTGCGGGAAGGTCTGTGGAGATTTTTGAAGTCAGCAAGCTAGGTGTAAAACGGCCCTAAATCCTCCCCAAAACCACACCTCCCCACATTTATCCGGTTTTGTAGAATTCAGGGGTATACTGATCCATGAGGAAGGATTTAAGGTGAAAACTATACTTTCCTCTTTGAGAAAACCATACATTTGCTTGTTTTTAGCCCGGCCTGCCTTGTAGCCGGTACGCACGTCGACCGGGCCGGTTCCTCTGGCGAGGTGTGCGGCCCTTACGTACTTTCCTGGGTTGTCTAAAAAAACCTAGTTTCCAGGGCGGCCACTGTTTATTCTCGTACGTATTCCTATGTGATTTTTCAACACAAAAACACATATTCCTCTCAGCATCCTGCCTTGTGTTTGTGTGTCGGTTTTCTCAAAAAACAAATTGAACATTTTTTAGTTAGACGAGCATTTTTAAATTTTTGAGACAATTTTATAAAGTTTTTGATATTTTTTGAAAATGGTGGACATTTTTAAAAATACACAAACATATTTTAAAATATGTGAACATTCTTTAGATTTGATGATCTTTTTATGAAATAAACACAAAAAATGAGAATATTTTCAAAAATACATGACCATTTTTATGAAAGTCGAGTAGATTTTTTTTCAAATTCTTCAATTTTTAAAACAATACACTGATCTTTTATTTTTGAGAAAAAATTAAAATCCTTGACCCTTTTAATAATATGAACATTTTTTGTAAATTTTATGAAATTTTTTTAGGAAAAACTATAACAAAAGTTTAGTAATGTGTTAACACCCAAATCAAGACCGTCTTGCGAGAAACTGATTTATGTGGGAGTTCTTGAAAAAACATTGCTTACATTCCGATTGATCCGATTAGTGTCATCTTTCTTTTTGTAGCTTTGCATAATGGTCTGCCTTCTACAAGGGTCTACAGACCGATGGACGCTTTTGTTACTACGTTTGGGAGTTGTAAGGTAGCCATTGACGTCCTTCAACCCAATGTTATCAATTTTTTTCTTTGTCATAAACTTATGTAGTTGGCTTTTGAATCATTGGATGGTTGCACTAATGAACTCAAAGATGAACACCTGTCAAAGGCAAAGTTGTGCTCCACATTTTTCCGCGGTATGTATTGTCTACCACAAGCTCATTTTCTTACCAAACTTTGCGAAACACACCACGGCGGTTTCTTGAAGAAGGGTTCTGAAGCTTGCCAAACAGTCCATACACCTAGGTTTATAATGTGAACCGCAATGATAAGTGCGGTCATCTGGGTTGTTGGGCCCAACTTTTGTAAAATACACACTCTTCCTAGTTCACTCACTGGACTGGTTTTGGACGAACCTAGCAACTCATTTCTTAGTTGTTTTTACTGATGTTTAATTAGCCATGCAAATGACCATGTGAATTGCTAACCATGGATGCAGGCAGCCATGCATGCATCTTACTAGGCGAGATTGGGTGCACAAGCTCCCATTTTCTCCATGAGGACCGAGTGACAACCATTGAGCTCTATTTTCATGAACTGTGTTGGTTAGGTGCATCATGTTGATCTAGGTACGTAACTGAAAGTGCAATTATCTTCCTCTTAAAAAAATAAAACTCACCACTTATCTAAATAACTGATAAAAGCTCCCATATCTAGTGAGCTACCCAAGGACTAAACTCGTTACCGGAGAGATATTTCACTACAAACCTACCGGAGGACCGATGGCCTTATGTCACTTCCTACCATCCAAACCTTTTATAAGGAGCAAGGCTTCCTTCCCTAAGCAAAGCAAAGAAGGAATCGTTCACTTCTCCGTCTTTGCTTTGCTTAGATGGATTTGATACATATGGGCATATGATGAAGCCTCATGTCATTCATTCACTGTACGTGTGTGCCTGCACTACATCATGGACATGGATTTGATACATATGGGCAGATGAGGCTTCAGGAATTACCGATGGAGTTACAGAATGAGATCACACATTTGCTGGCACATGCCACCATGCCTGACCCTCATGGGACGCACTCATGCACCAGCTTAATCTCCGTGCACCTCATCGCTTGCCGCTAGGCCCTCTGCTGCTCTATCCATCCCGTGCTCCATGCTTTCATGCCATCTAGAAAACACCGCCGTGATCTCGTGTTAGCTTGCGTGGTGTATGGATAGGAGGATATTCGTTCAGCGTGGTATGCAGTTTTGTTGAGATGTGGGTAGATATTTGATCTAATGCAGTACAAAGAGCCATCTTCCAGGGTGAAAAAACATATATTTGAGCCCGGCCCGCCTTGTGGACAGTACATTGACCAGGCTGGCCTGCCACTGTTCTCGGGTCTATATGGCCGTTACCTTCTTCTCAAAAAAATGGCCCTTGCCTACTTTCCTTGGCGCTACTCAAAATTAGCAGGGTCATTAACAACTTGAGATACTCAGCAAAAGCACAGCACTACTTTGCTCCATCCTCACCTCATTCCTGCTTATTTCGATCCATCTTGATCTTAGCCAGCCGAAGAAGGGCTGCCATTTCCCGAGATGAGATCCAATGACGCAACGACGGTGCGGCCTCATGTTGTGCAGTCCGTAAAGTTAGAAGCCGGCCATACGCACGCACGCTTTGCACGCACGTGTCACGAACTAGGTCTCCAGGGAAGTGAAATTGGAGAGGGAATTGGGAATCGGAGGTAACAAACAGAGGGTTAGGTTCAGGCAAGAGGATAGTTAATCAGACTTTTCATGCCCTTCTCTCCTCACCTGCCACGCCTTAAGAGACGAGACCACACACACACGCTCACCGCTCACTGAGTCATTACATGGGCCTGGCCCTAGTCACGGGACGCAGCCCGATACACCGGTGGGTCGTGACATTCCCCCCGCCTTAGATTCGGTATGTCCCCATGCCGGTGCACGAGGAAAACGACGAGGCAAATCCTCTTCCTTCTCGCAGGTCGCTTCGGACACCGGCCAGTCTGACCTCTTAGCGAGAATTCTGCCTGCTGTGGTTGCCCTGTGCGTGCGTGTCTCCGAGCTGATGATTGCTTCAGGAACAGTAAAGGCAAGGAAATTCTGTTCATCACTGACCTTGGTTGCTGTTGGAACATGGCGCTTGAGCTGAGACACATGCACCACTGGATGCACTTGACTTGACTTGGGCAGATCCAGGCGATACGCTGCATTACCAATTTGAGCCAGAATCTTGTATGGTCCGAAGAAGCGGAAAGAGAGTTTCTGGTTCAACCTGTCGGCCAATGACGTCTGTATATTTGGATGAAGCTTGAGGTAAACCGAGTCACCAACCTCGAGACTTCATTCAGAGCGATGCTTGTCCACTTGCAACTTCATCCTTTGTTGGGCACGAAGCAATTGTTGACGAAGTAGCTGCAGCATCTCACTGCGCTCTTGAAGCCACACATCCAGACCAGCCACAGAACTAGTGGTGCTTGGCACAATTCCAAGATGACGAGGTACATGTCCATAGAGCACTTCGAACGGTGTCTTGTCCAACGCCGAGTGATATGTTGTATTATACTAGTATTCAGCCAGATGGAGCCACTCAAACCATTTCCTAGGACAAGCATACACTGTGCAGCGAAGATATGTTCCAAACACTGGTTCAGCCGCTCAGTTTGGACGTCCATCTACGGATGATAGGCGGAGCTCATGTGCAACACTGTGTCAGAGAGTTTGAAGAGAGCTTGCCAAAAGTTGCTGGTGAAGATATGGTCGCGATCAGAGATGATCACCTCAGGCAAACCATGAAGACGGTACACAACAGTCATATATGCTTGAGCCACTTGGAGGGCTGTGAATGGATGAGCCAAGGGAATGAAATGCCCATACTTGGTAAGCTTGTCGACGACGACCAGAATTACGTCGTGCCAGTGTGAGTTGGGTAACCCTTCAATGAAATCAAGGCTGACCACCTCCCATGGCCTTTTGGGAATGGGCAGGGGCTGAAGCAAACCGGGTGTCTTGACATGTTCAGGTTTGGCACGCTGACAGATCTGACATTCCGCCACAAATCGTTTGACATCCTGCTTCATTTTGGTCCATGCAAACAGTTGTTTGATACGATGATAAGTGGCATAGATTCCAGAATGTCCCCCGATGCCACTGGAGTGCAGAGCTTGCATAATGTGGTTCTGAGCCAAGGGGTTGGCTCCAACCCAGATACGGCCTTTGAAGTGAAGAAGACCATCTCGGAGGGAAAATTGACCCTTCCCCGTGCCTGGTGGTGATGCGCTTAATTCAGCTATGAGTTGAGAAGCATGCGGATCATCCGCGTAACCTTGTTGCAGATTGTCCATCCATGTCGGGGTCACTGAAGAAATAGCCATCACTCTAGTGTCCTCGTGTTGCCGAGACAGTGCATCTGCTGCTTGATTGGCCACGCCTTGTTTGAACTGAATCTTATATTGGAAACCCATGAGCTTGACAAAAGCCTTGTGTTGGACACCAGTGTGCAAATGTTGTTCCGCGAGGTGCAACAGACTACGATGATCTGTGCGGATGATGAACTCAACATGTTGCAGGTAAGGGCTCCATTTGTCTACGGCGTAGATGATGGCAAGACACTCCTTCTCATAGGTAGACAGGGCTTGACTTCGGGCGAGCAAGGCCTTGCTGAGATATGCCACTGGGTGCTCTTTCTGCATGAGGACTCCTCTGATGCCTGTGTTGCACGCATCCGTTTCCAACACAAACTGTACCCCAAAATCTGGAATGGCTAAAACTGGTGCCTTGATCATAGCTTGCTTGAGTAGTTCAAAAGCAGTTTGCTGGTCGGGACCCCATTGAAATGGAACATGCTTCTTCAGAAGTTGAGTCAATGGTCGTGCCAGGATGCCATAATGCTGCACAAACTTGCGGTAGTACCCAGTTAAGCCCACAAATCCACGCAATGCCTTGGATGATGTCGGGAAAGGCCAATTCTTCACTCCTTGGACTTTGGCCATATCGGTTGCCACCCCTTTTTCACTAACCATGTGCCCCAAATATTCAATCTCTTGTTGCATGAAAGAACATTTGCTTTGCTTCAAGAAAAACTGATTTTGTTTCAGTACCTCAAAGACCCGTCAGAGCTGTTGCAAATGTTCCTCTTTTGTTTTGTTGTAAACTAACACATCATCAACAAACACAAGCACACTATGGCGCAGATCGGGTTCAAAGAGTTGATTCACCACTCCTTGGAAGTTTGGTGGTCCATTAGTGACCCCAAAGGGCATCACCAGGAACTCATACAAGCCTTGATGAGTCTGGAATGCAATTTTGTATTGATCCTCTGCTGCAACACGAATTTGATGGTACCCCGACCTGAAATCCAATTTGGTGAAAATTCGGGCACCTGCTAACTCATCGAGTAACTCATCAATCACTGGCATGGGGTGCTTGTTCTTGATTTTAAGGGCGTTGAGGTGACGGTAATCAACACAGAAACGCCAATTGTCATCTTTCTTTCGCACGAGCAACACCGGAGTAGCAAATGGACTCACACTGTGTTGAATAATGTCGTTGCACAACATCTCCTTAACTTGCTTTTCAATCTCTGTTTTTTATTATGGTGTATAGCGATAGGGGTGTACTTTAACTGGTTGTGCTCCAGCCACCAGTGGAATGCGATGGTCTGCAGCTCGACGCGGCGGCAGGGTTTGAGGTGTAGCAAACAATTCAGCAAACTCCTCCAACAATGGCTGCACTTCACTCGGTATAGTATGCTCTTCTGTTTCAGAGCTCTATTCAAGGGAGCGCACTGTGGATACTGTGGCCGGAGACACTTGCACCATGTGTGTGACAGCATGATGACGAAGCAGCCCACGCACCTTCCTTGCTGACATCTTCTTGCAACTCACGACTTTGTCAGTAATCCCTTGGAGGGTGATACGTCTCCCCTTGTGAGAGAACCGGAGACAATGCCCCCTCCAGTTTGCCCACATGGGGCTATGATCACAAAGCCAGTCGGCTCCCAGAATCAGGTCATAACAGCCCAGCGGTAGCACTTTGACATCCTGAGTGAATGAATGTCCTTGCACTCCCCATTCCAGTTGAGGCACAAAAGAATCACACCTCATCTTGTTGCCATCTGCAATAACAAACGTCGATGGAGGTGTTGGTTCGGTGGTGAGATCCATCTCCTTGACCAGTTTCTCATTCAAAAATGAGCAATCACTGCCTGAGTCCACTAGGATTAATATGTGTCGCTTGCCGATGAAACCGTGCAGCCGGAGTGTGTGCTTGGTCAAGCTCTTGGACATAGCCTCCGGTGAGCGAAGCATCATGATCTCGCTATCATCACTGGATGCACCCATCTCGTCCTCTTCTGTTGGAGGATCCTCAGCTTGGAGCACCTCAATCAGTTCCTCAATAACATGGAGATGCACGTGATCAGGGCACTTGTGTGTTATGCTCCATTTGTCTCCGCAGGTGAAACATAACCCTTTTGCCCTGCAGAAGGCCTTGAGAGACTCCGCCTTGTCATCTGTCTTGGAGGAGGTAGCATGACGAGCCTCATCAGATTTGCCAGTCACTTTGGACAGCACATTGTGCTTGTACTGATCACGATCATGCTTGTTCCGGTCACGATCGTGCTTGTAAAATGAACGCCTCTTGTACGGGTCCAACTCCTCTTCCTGCAACATTGCCAAAGTACAAGCAGTATCGAGATTTTCGGGGCGATGTAACCAAATAGCAGAACGAATGTCATCCCGCAATCCCGAAACAAACTCCTCCACAAAGAAACTCTCATCTAAGTTGGAATTGTAAATCAAAATTTGATGCCTTAGTTGCTCAAAATGCTCATAGTATTCAGCTACACTACCAGTTTGCCTAAGAGAACGCAATTGTCTACGGTAATTGACATACTTGTTCTTCCCAAACTTCTCCTACCAAACTGCACATAGCTGGCCAATTATCTATGCGGCCCTGGGCTTCAACATTCTGCCACCACAAGGCAGCTGTGCCCCGAAAGTTCAACACAGCATAGCGAGTTTTGAAGCTCTCCTAGACTCTAAACAACTCAAAATAAATTTCACATTGTTGCTGCCAGAGCTTAGGATTTTCCCCATCAAACTTTGGGAATTCCATTTTGGGTGTGTGCGATCCTGGTGGACGCCCCCAATGCTCACGATATGCCTTATCATCTTCATACCCTTGCTCTCCTCCCCAAAATTGCGACCCGGAATTGAGACACTGGGATGGGGCGCACATGTGACCGGGGCGCGCATCAGGGCTCCCAGGAGCCCTGGAGCATCACCCCAGAAGAGATGGGCATCGCGGCGGTCACTTGACCCGGATCCAGCACGCCCGAGGTGGTAGTGGTTGGCGGCGGCTCGATCCTGATGCGGGCGCAGCAGGTGCGTGGACGGCACCGGTGCAGTCCTCGAAGATGGAGCGGTCACTCCTCCGCGGTCGATCTCCGGCTGCTCGACCCCAGGCCCCGCGTCCTGGTTGCTTGCGGGCGGCGGCCCCCTGGTCGAGGCCGTCCTGATGTCGACGGTGGCCGGCCCCTCTAGCGACGTGGACGCGCCGCCGCCCCCATTGATCTCCATGACCTCCATGGCCGCCTTCGTCTGGGCTTGCTCCTCTTTCAACTCCGCCACTGCCCCCTTCAAATCCTTGAACTCCGCGAGCAGCTGCTTCATCAGATCGGCCATAGTCTGATTCTGCTCGTTCATCTCCTCCACTCTTTGGCTCATGGCCTTGATCTACTGGTTCTGTCTGTTTGGCGCCAGCATGGGCAGGATCGGTTGCTCTGAATACCAATTGTCATGAACTAGGTCTCCAGGGAAGTGAAATTGAAGAGCGAATTGGGAATCGGAGGTAACAGACAGAGGGTTAGGTTCAGGCAAGAGGATAGTTAATCAGACTTTTCATGCCCTTCTCTCCTCACCTGCCACGCCTTAAGAGACGAGGACACACACACACGCTCACCGCTCACTGATTCATTACATGGGCATGGCCCTAGTCACAGGACGCAGCCCGGTACACCGGTGGGCCGTGACAACACGGAAGGTTTCGGAGCTCTGGCACGGCGACCGGCGCGGCAAGCAATCTTCCCCGTTAGACAAATACAGTAGAGAATTCCGTCCCGCCCCAACGAGGACGACTCTCTCCTCCTGCTCTATTGAATTAATGATGACAATTAAAGCCGAGTTCGTGTTGCGCCAGTACGTACTAGCTACTCCTTGGACCCAAGTACACCACCAAGGCTCACCATCACTGGAGCCAGCAGACGCAAGACACCGGGACGTCGCGACAACACTTCTACTTCGCTACAACCCCCCATAAACACATCAACGCATGCGATTTTTTCATACTCTTTCATAATAAAAGATAGGATGGTCTTTTTTTAAAATACATCTTGAACATATACGCATGAGGCACCCTCTACTGGGCCGGCCCATTGGTGACAGTTGTAGGGAGGGTGACCCGAGATGTAAAAAGTCATAAAATAAGTGCATGCACCCGCTAAGAATCGAACCACATACCTCTCGCACATAAAATTGAGTGGCTCACCAATCAAGCTAAGTAGTGTTTGTGAATAAATAGGAGCGTGCGAACTTAGACTAGCCATAGTGGGAGTAACTTCAATAGTAACATCGAGTCCAACTCAGCCAATTTGCTTATGTGGCAGTGAGTTAATGAGGAGAGAGGTAGTTATAGTAACTTAGCTAGTTACTGTAACATCACATGTCCCAATGCAATATGAGTCTATAAACTAATAAATGAAGTTTTGCATGTTACCACACATATATTACTACCCACTACGAAGGTAGTAATATAGTCTAAGAATATGTGTATGTTACTAGTGTATGTTACTCACCATTGTGGCTTTTCTTAAGAATCCCTCCGCCCGGATTTATTGGGCGCTTGAGCCAAAACGGGAAGACGAAGAAAATTACACAGGCAGAGAAATTGGAAATAAATCTCTT
The DNA here is from genome assembly GCF_002162155.2 of Triticum dicoccoides. NCBI lineage: Eukaryota > Viridiplantae > Streptophyta > Magnoliopsida > Poales > Poaceae > Triticum > Triticum dicoccoides. Next base: position 594,061,296 of record NC_041381.1, read on the forward strand.
AGCTAATCGCCGCTATTAATTAGGCCTATTAACTAACCGTGCATGCAATGCCTACTGCCTGATCCAACCAAAAAGCCCCATGCGCTAGCTGAAACCGGATCCTCTAACATTGAAAAGGGAAGTTAGAGAAGCTACAGTATCCTAACTTTCTTTCTTTCTTTTTATATGATTAAGACTAAAATGATTTAAACTAATTTGCAAATTAATGATCTATTGTGTACATTTATAGTAATTACATACAAACAACTGATGATGAAATGAAATTAATTTTAAATTATTTATATCTATAGTAAATATCAACAGTAAACAACTTACTAACTACCTATTAATATCCTCTAACTTTCCTTCTTTATTTTACACCAGGCTAGCACGGTAGCATGGTGACTTCCCTTTTCAATGTTAGATGATCCGGTTCCGCGCTAGATTCCATGGAGAGACGCTGGAATCAAGGGCATAAAGTGAATTGCTTAAATGCAGCAACCTTTTTTTAGAAACTACGCAGCAGCCTAATAAACATGGTAGTACGAGTTTTGGTGGCTCTCGGAAGACTCGGACCCAATAAACCAAATGGAGAGAGTAACATCACGGCAGAATTCAAAAACGTAGAATCCAGGCATCTTTTCAATTTTTTGAACTTTTGTTGAAAATTCTGAATGAACTTCCAAAAGTTGTATAATGTTTCAAAATCCAACATTTTTTGAACAACTTGAACACATTTTGAAAAAACTCATTTTGCATAAAAGCATGAATATTTTTTGAAAATTTTGAACAACATTTTTTAAAAGCATGAACGTTTCAAAAAATTGAAGGAGATATGTTAGTTCAAAATGTTAAGAAACTTTTACTCGAACAACATTTTGAACACTTTTAAAGAAATATGAAGAGACACCAAAACTTCCGTTGAACATGCTAGTTTTGGACACCTTCTGTTTGGGCCTACACGGACACCTTCCGTTGAACATGGTCTAGTTTTCGACATTCTTGAGATGACACCAATTTTTGCTAGCAGATGGGCATGCGCATGGTAGACATCCATGTCAGGTTTGAATGAATTCTGACACCTTATGCACGTTGCGTGACGTCTGGCCATTTATCAGTCATTTTCACCGAGAACTCCAGAGAATGCAAGAATTGTCAAAAACTTAAATATCTTGGGTTGGTGCCTTGAATTGATCATATAAGCTCATGGATAAAGTTCGGGATCAATTGAAGATGCAAAAAAATTACTCTCATACAGACCCATGTGGCCTACCTGAACACCCTTCATTGAACATGATATATTTTTGAACATGCATGAAATGACCCCAACTTTTGCCAGCAGGTGGGCATGCCCATGGTAGGGATCCACGCCGGGTTTGAACGAATTTCGACATTATATGCAAGTTGCATCACGTCCGACCATTTATCAGCCATTTTCACCAAGAAAACTCCAGAAAATGCAAGAATTGGCAAAAACTCAAACAACTTGTCATGGTGCCTTTGATTTGGCCATTTAAGCTTCTTCTCAATATAAATTATAAAATTTGATCTGGAATTTCACAAAATGTCCATGTACTTATACGGACCCTTCTCGCCTGCCCGAACAACTGTCGAACATGGTTTATTTTTGGACATGCATGAAATGACTCCAACTTTTTCCATCGGGTGGGCATGCACATGATAGACATTCATGGCAGGTTTGAACGATTTTCGACATCGTATGCAAGTTGCGGCACCTCCATCCATTTATTGGTCGTTTTTCACCGAGAAAACTCCAGAAAATAAAAATTCGAAAACTCAAACAAATAGGCATGGTGTCTCGAGTTGGTTATATATGTTCATGGAAAATTATTGGGGTCATTTGACGATGGAAAAAAATGTGCTCTCACACGGACCCTTTTAATCTATACGAACACCATCCATTGAAAATGGTCTATTTCACAAAAGGTTATTGTTTCGTGAAAACTATTCACAATGTTCAAAAATGTTCCTGTTTAGAATTTTTTTTTCTCAAAACTCAAAAAATGTTTGGGAATTTTAAAAAATGTTCGCACTTTTGAAAAATTGTTCAGAACTTAGAAAATACTCCCATTAACAAGTTTAGTTTTGTAAATTCCAAAAATGTCCTCGTGTTTTCAGAAAATGGTTCCTGTCATAAAAGGCTTGTTTCTAGAAAAATGTTTTTTCAAAGTTTGTTAGAGTTGTTGAAACAATTGTTGGATTTTCAAACATTACTCGTTTAACAAAAATATTCATGAGTTTCAAAGAACAAGATAAAAAGTCCAAAAACTACCCGGATTCTCCGTTGTAGTTAGTTCTTAAAAAGGCGCGCCCTTTATTAATCAACAACGCGTCTCAGGTTAGCTGGTTAGCGGCTTGTCTTTTTCACCTAGAGGCGCAGAGTTCGAATTGTTGTGAGGTCGCTCTTTATTCCATTTTTTGCGATTATATCGCTGCCGTAGGTGCGACCGCTACTGCGGCCACCTTCTTGGGCCGGCCCAATCAGGGTACGTACAGCGTACATACAACTTGTCTCAAAAAAAAAATCATACGTCATACATGTGAAAAAGTCCAGATTACCCTTTATACGTTTTGCGTGCGAACCTCCAGATCTGACGCAATAGAGCACCCGCCGTAGACGGACTCCACCAACGATCCACCGCCCGCGCGGCCAAGCACACTGGCCAGCATCTCCTGCGGATGTCGCCAGCCGCCGGACGACGCCGCCTCGCCGGCACGGCCGCTACCCTAGGAACCGCAGGCCTCCGATGCGATATGGTCCGCAGGTCGACGAGATCAACCCGAGCGCCGAGATACCCGCCGCCACCTTCCCCAGCGCCCGCGCGGGCTCTCTCGGCAGCCGTCTTCGGTGGCGGCGAGGGGGGAAGGGGGGCTGAAAGGGTGGCTGGGCGGCGGATCCCTAATCGCCCCCGAGTTGCCCCTGGGGTGACGCAAGGGCCGCGGTGGGTCGTTACGAGAGAGCACGTCGAGCTCTGGTTCAATTAATTCAGAGATGAACGGCCTTCTTTATCAAAGATAAAGTTGTGCTACCGTGGAAATTTTCCAAAGCTATGTATTGTCTACGATGAGCTCATTTTCTTACCAAAATTTGCCAATGATGGGCTTGACCTCTGTACAGTACACTCTTCCTAGTCCAGACTGGTTTTGGACGAAGCTAGCAACTCATTTTTTAGTTATTTTTATTGATGTTTAATTAGCCGTGGAGATCAACCATGTGAGCTAACCATGGAAGCAGGCAGCCAGGCATGCATGTTTCTAGGCGAGGTTGGCCGTACGGTACAAGGTCCCATTTTGTCCACGAGGATGGAGTTACAATCATTGGGCCATATTGCCATGAACCGTGTTGGTTAGGTGCATCGTGTTGATCTTGATATAGAACTGAAAGTGCACTACAAATCTTCCTCTTACAAAAACCCAACAAATCCAGCATTTATTATTTAAATAATTGATAAAGCTACTATATCCACTAGCCTACCCGAGGACTAGACTCATTACCAAGACATATTTCGCTACTCGTCTACCGGAGGACCGACGGCTTTGTGTCACTCCATACCATTCAGACCTTTTATAAGGAGTATGCCTTCCCTAAGCAGAGGTGGAATAGTTTGTTTTTCATCCTACCCACTTCTCCTGTCTTAGAACCACGTAGTCTCATTTCATATGTTATTTGTTGTGTCTCTACACAACATGGATGTGGATTTGGTATATATAGGCATATGAGGCATCAGGAATTAACGGTTAATCATGGGAATTGCAACATGTATTCTCCAGTGCGCGCTATCATCTTCGATGTTCCTCTCAGGGACAACGGCATAAGCTTAGCCTTCGGTCACCGCGTCCCTTACCGCCATACCCTAATGCTCTAGTCATCCCATATTCCATGTTCCCGTGCCACCTTTATAAAGCGGCGTGATGATATTTGATCAACGGGGATTGAAGAAGATTGGTTCAAGTTGAAACATGCTATGCTGTAATGGTGGGCTGAGACGAAGGAGCCAGCGTAGTAGAGGGATAGGTAGATGTAGTGAGTGAAAAAAGTACTCGTAAATTTAGCTCCTTTTTTGGGTAACAGTTCTTTCCCTTTTTTTTCTTTTTGAGAAAGAGGAAAGTATAGTTTTCCCCGTTAATCCTTCCTCATGGATCAACATCCCCTAAACTCTAAAACCCGATTATCACCCCCCCCCCCAAAAAAATCTGCAAAACCGGGTGAATGTGGTTTTGCACGCTTACTGACATGTCAAAAATCCCCACAATCTCCATGCGCAGCACGGCCGTGCCGGCTCCCCTCTCCGCGCCCTACGTCCTCCATGCACGACAAGGTGTACGCGTACGCCGGGCAACACGGCGCCGTGTACGTCAATTCCATCTGCCAGCTGGTCAAGATCGAGTTCACTGATGTCAGTGCGCGCCGCCGCAGCTGACCAGGGCGGAGAGGACGTACGTGCAGCGACTGTACGTGGAGGCGTTCGAGTAGCTGGAGAACCTCAGGAGGCCGAGCCCGCCGCTATGCTCGTCCACGCCGGCCACAACAACAACTTTCCAATGCTGCAAAGTAAGCATCCGACCTTCAGACCACTCACGTCATACCCATGCTTCCGAATTCTAACGTCTTATGTTCAAAACCTTCTTCTTTCAGACGCAGCGCCGGCCGAAGCGCCGCATCTTGTGCCGACCCCGATCTGGTTCCAGAACAACCCAGAGATGGACTTCCAGATTGTGGATGATGAGCTCTCTGGCCGAATGGCAACTTCGCCTTTCGGATGTTCAGATCCTTCTCATGAAGGATAAAGATGTAGCAGCAGAGTTTCAGCGGGGGGCGGGGACAAGAGGCGATCGATTCGAGTGAAATTTTTTGGTTTAGTTCGTGTACTTTGATGTAGTTTTATTTCTCCTGCGAAGTTGTGACATGAGTGATCTGTAAAGGCCAGACTCTAAAACCTGATCACGCCAGCTGCTCCTCACCGGACTGTACTTGCTGGAGCACATGAAGACTGGTCTCACTGGTCAGATGGTGGCATTCGACACGACGGCCGAGACCTTCCGGCGGGTGCCTCCTGCCCTCCTTCGGCCGTCACCTGCAAGGAGCACTTGCAGCTTCTCATCAAGGACAGGTCACTAGGGGCGTCTGATCTAGGCCACCTGTGCATGGACCTCTGGGTTCTCGAGGACTACAGCGGCGGTGCGACTACCAAGTCCTCGATTCCGATGGCGTTAGCTTCATTGCATCCATCGGGCTGGTTGATTCGATTGACCGGCGATCCATTCCGACGGGCGGTAACTCTATTCCCTTGTAGCCAGGAAGGAGGGCGGGGATCAGAGACGGCACGGTGGCGCTGTGCGGGAAGGTCTATAGAGATTTTGGGCAAGTCAGCAAGCTAGGTGCAAAACCACCCTAAATCCTCCCCAAAACCACACATGGCCACATTTATCTTGTCTACAAAAACATGGCCACATTTATCTAGTTTTATAGAGTTGATGGGGCTACTACGCATCGTCCGGCAGATCTTTTTAAAGGATCCGACGCCTCGCGAGCCGTTAGACACGACAAAATCATATGGCCGAACGTCTTTCTCTTCTTTGCAACAATGATCTTGTTGCGGAAACTCTTGTAACACAGATTGTGTTGTGGATTTTTTTGCAGCATCCGTCGTGTATGGGATTTATTTTTTGCAACATATGTCATGTTGCAGTTTTTTTCCGTCTTCACTGTTTTTTGCAACAAAGGTATTGTTGCAGAAAAACTTTGCAGCTGAGGTGATGTTGCATATATTTTTTCCTTTGTCTTCATCTCTGTATGGTGTGCGGAACAAACTTATGCAACATAACTGATGTTGCAGAAATCTTGCTTGCAACAGAGTAGATGTTACAAAACAAAACACCACCGCCGTTCGCGGTGAGCCCGTCGTAGGGAGAGAGACATGCTTGGTCCAGTAAGCCACATGTCGATCAAGGGAGGCGGCGGACACCCGCGTTAAATCCGCTGGTTGAGCGATAGCCTTTTCTGTTAAATAATCTAGTTTTAGAGTTTAGAGGAATATTGGTTCACGAGGAAGGGTTTAAGGGGGGAAACTATACTTTCTTCTTTGAGAAAACCACACATTTGGTTGTTTTTAGCCTGCCTCGTGGCCCGTACGCACGTCGACCTGGCCGTATTGCCATGGCGAGGTGTGAGGCCCTTACCTACTTTCCTGGACAGCCACTGTTGATTCTCGTACATATTCCTATGTGATTTCTCAAAAAACACATGTATTCCTCTCGGCGGGCTGCCTTGTGTTTGTGTGTCTGTTTTCTCAAAAAGAAAATCTTTGATGAATTTTGGAGTTACCCGAACATTTTTTAAGTTTCAAGAAAATATCTAAAATTAATGATATTTTATGAAAATGGTGAACATTTTTTAATATACACAAACATATTTTTAAACTGCATGAACATTCTTTAGAATTGATGAGCTTTTTATAAAATAAACACAAAAATGAGAATATTTTTCAAAAATATGTGACCATCTTTATGAAAGTCGAGTAGATTTTTTCAAATTCTTCAAAAAAAAATATACGGATATTTTTATATTTTAGAAAAGGTAAAAATCCTTGAACCTTTTAAATAATACGAACATTTTTGTAAATTTTATGAAAAAATCTTAGGAAAAACCATAACAGAAGTTTAGTAATGTGGTAACACCCAAATCAAGTCCGTCTTATGAAAAAAATTATATATGTGGGAGTCCTTGAAAAAACATTGCTTACATACCGATTGGCCCGACTAGTGTCATCTTTCTTTCTATAGCTTTGCATAATGATCTGCCTTCTACAAGGGTCTATATACCGATTAGCGCTTTTGTTACTATGTTTGGGAGTTGTAAGGATGTTGTTGACGTCCTTCAACCCAATGTTATCAAATTTTTCTTTGTCATAAACTTATGTAGTTGGCTTTTGTATCATTGGATGGTTCCACTAATGAACTCAAAGATGAACACCCTTTTCTCAAAGGCAAAGTTGTGCTTCACATTTTTCCACAGTATACATTGTCTACCACAAACTCATTTTCCTACCAAACTTTGCAAAAGATACCACGATGGTTTCTTGAAAAAGGCTCCTAAAGCTTGCCAAACAGGCCATACACCTCGATGATAAGTGGGGTCGTCTACGTTGTTGGGCCCAACTTTTCTATAGTACATGCTCTTCCTAGTTCACTGACTGGACTGGTTTTGGACGAACCTGGCAACTCATTTCTTAGTTCTTTTTACTGATGTTTAATTAGCCATGCAAAATAACTGTGTGAGTTGCTAACCATTTGTGCAGGCAGCCATGCATGCATCTTACTAGTTGAGATTGGGTGCACAAGCTCCCATTTTCTCCATGAGGACGGAGTGAAAACCATTGGGCTCTATTTTCATGAACTGTGTTGGTTAGGTGCATCATGTTGATCTTGGTATGTTATGTTGGGGAACATAGTAATTTCAAAAAAATTCCTACACACACGCAAGATCATGGTGATGGCATAGCAACGAGAGGGGAGAGTATTGTCCACGTACCCTCGTAGACCGTAAGCGGAAGCGTTATGACAACGTGGTTGATGTAGTCGTATGTCTTCACGATCCGACCGAACCAAGTACCGAACGTACGGCACCTCCGAGTTCAGCACACGTTCAGCTTGATGACGATCCCCGGACTCCGATCCAGCAAAGTATCAGGGATGAGTTCCGTCAGCACGACGGCGTGGTGACGATGATGATGCTCTACCGGCGCAGGGCTTCGCCTAAACTCCGCGACGATATGACCGAGGTGGAATATGGCGGAGGGGGGCACCGCACACGGCTAAGGAACGATCCGTAGATCAACTTGTGTGTCCTAGGGTGCCCCCCTGCCCCCGTATATAAAGGAGCAAGGGGGGAGGCCGGCCGGCCCTAGGGGGCGCGCCAAGGAGGGGGGAGTCCTCCTCCTAGTGGGAGTAGGACTCCCCTTTCCTAGTCCCACTAGGAAGGAGGAAGGGGGAAGGAAAGAGAGGGAGAGGGAGAGCGAAAGGGGGGGGCGCCCCCTCCCCTAGTCTAATTTGGACTCCTCAAGGGGGGGGCACCACCTCCTGGGCTGCTTCCCTCTCTCTCCCCTCAGGCCCACCAAGGCCCATTACTTCTCCCGGGGGGGGGGTCCGGTAACCCTCCAACACTCCGGATTACTCCGAAATCACCCGGAACACTTCCGGTGTCCGAATATAGTCGTCCAATATATCAATCTTTATGTCTCGACCATTTCGAGACTCCTCGTCATGTCCGTGATCACATCCAGGACTCCGAACAAACTTCGGTACATCAAAACTTATAAACTCATAATAAAACTGTCATCGTAAGTTAAGCGTGCGGACCCTACGAGTTCGAGAACTATGTAGACATGACCTAGAACTGTTTCCGGTCAATAACCAATAGTGGAACCTATATGTTCATATTGGCTCCTACATATTCGACGAAGATCTTTATCGGTCAAACCGCATAACAACATACATTGTTCCCTTTGTCATCGGTATGTTACTTGCCCGAGATTCGATCGTCGGTATCCAATACCTAGTTCAATCTCGTTACCGGCAAGTCTCTTTACTCGTTCTGTAATACATCATTCCGTAACTAACTCATTAGTTACAATGCTTGCAAGGCTTAAGTGATGTGTATTACCGAGAGGGCCCAGAGATACCTCTCCGACAATCGGAGTGACAAATCCTAATCTCGAATTACGCCAACCGAACATGTACCTTTAGAGACACCTGAAGAGCACCTTTATAATCACCCAGTTACGTTGTGACGTTTGGTAGCACACAAGGTGTTCCTATGGTAAACGGGAGTTGCATAATCTCATAGTTGTAGGAACTTTGTATAAGTCATGAAGAAAGCAATAGCAACAAACTAAACGATCAAGTGCTAGGCTAACAGAATGGGTCAAGTCAATCACATCATTCTCCTAATGATGTGATCCCGTTAATCAAATGACAACACATGTCTATGGTTAGGAAACATAACCATCTTTGATTAATGAGCTAGTCAAGTAGAGGCATACTAGTGACATTATGTTTGTCTATGTATTCACACATGTATCATCTTTCCGGATAATATAATTCTAGCATGAATAATAAACATTTATCATGATATGAGGAAATAAATAATAACTTTATTATTGCCTCTAGGGCATATTTCCTTCAGTCTCCCACTTGCACTAGAGTCAATAATCTAGATTACATAGTAATGATTCTAACACCCATGGAGTCTTGGTGCTGATCATGTTTTGCTCGTGGAAGAGGCTTAGTCAACGGGTCTGCAATATTCAGATCCGTATGTATCTTGCAAATCTCTATGTCTCCCACCTGGACTTGGTCCCGGATGGAATTGAAGCGTCTCTTATTGTGCTTGGTCCTCTTGTGAAATTTGGATTCCTTTGCCAGGGCAATTGCACCAGTATTGTCAAGGAAGATCTTCATTGGTCCCGATGCACTAGGTATGACACCTAGATCGGAAATGAACTCCTTCATCCAGACTCCTTCGTTTGCTGCTTCCGAAGCAGCTATGTACTCTGCTTCACATGTAGATCCCGCTACGACGCTTTGTTTAGAACTGCAGTAACTTACAGCTCCACCGTTTAATATAAATACGTATCCGGTTTGCGATTTAGAATCGTCCGGATCAGTGTCAAAGCTTGCATCGACGTAACCTTTTACGACAAGCTCTTTGTCACCCCCATAAATGAGAAACATATCCTTAGTCCTTTTCAGGTATTTTAGAATATTCTTGACCGCTGTCCAGTGATCCACTCCTGGATTACTTTGGTACCTCCCTGCTAAACTAATAGCAAGGCACACATCAGGTCTGGTACACATCATTGCATACATGATAGAGCCTATGGCTGAAGCATAGGGAACTCCTTTCATTTTCTCTCTATCTTCTGCAGTGGTTGGGCATTGAGTCTGACTCAATTTTATACCTTGTAATACAGGCAAGAACCCTTTCTTTGCCTGATCCATATTGAACTTTTTCAAAACTTTATCAAGGTATGTGCATTGTGAAAGTCCAATCAAGCGTCTTGATCTATCTCTATAGATCTTGATGCCCAATATGTAAGCAGCTTCACCGAGGTCTTTCATCGAAAAACTTTTATTCAAGTATCCTTTTATGCTATCCAGAAATTCTATATCATTTCCAATCAACAATATGTCGTCCACATATAATATTAGAAATGGTACAGAGCTCCCACTCACTTTCTTGTAAATACAGGCTTCTCCGAAAGTCTATATAAAACCATATGCTTTGATCACACTATCAAAGTGTTTATTCCAACTCCGAGAGGCTTGCACGAGACCATAGATTGATCGCTAGAGCTTGCACACTTTGTTAGCACCTTTTGGATCGACAAAACCTTCTGGTTGCATCATATACAACTCTTCTTCCAGAAATCCATTCAAGAATGCAGTTTTGACATCCATTTGCCAAATTTCATAATCATAAAATGCGGCAATTGCTAACATGATTCGGACAGACTTAAGCATCGCTACGGGTGAGAAAGTCTCATCGTAGTCAACCCCTTGAACTTGTCGAAAACCTTTTGCAACAAGTCGAGCTTTGTAGACAGTTACATTACCATCAGCGTCAGTCTTCTTCTTAAAGATCCATTTATTCTCAATGGCTTGACGATCATCGGGCAAGTCAACCAAAGTCCATACTTTGTTTTCATACATGGATCCCATCTCAGATTTCATGGCCTCTAGCCATTTTGCGGAATCTGTGCTCATCATCGTTTCCTCATAGTTCGTAGGTTCATCATGGTCAAGTAACATGACTTCCAGAATAGGATTACCGTACCAGTCTGGTGCGGATCTTACTCTGGTAGACCTACGAGGTTCAGTAGAAACTTGATCTGAAGTTTCATGATCAATATCATTAGCTTCCTCACTAATTGGTGTAGGTGTCACAGAAATCGATTTCTGTGATGAACTACTTTCCAATAAGGGAGCAGGTACAGTTACCACATCAAGTTCTACTTTCCTCCCACTCACTTCTTTCGAGAGAAATTCCTTCTCTAGAAAGGATCCATTCTTAGCAACGAATATCTTGCCTTCGGATCTGTGATAGAAGGTGTACCCAACTGTCTCCTTTGGGTATCCTATGAAGACACATTTCTCCGATTTAGGTTCGAGCTTATCTGGTTGAAGTTTCTTCACATAAGCATCGCAGCCCCAAACTTTAAGAAATGACAACTTTGGTTTCTTGCCAAAACATAGTTCATAAGGCGTCGTCTCAACGGATTTTGATGGTGCCCTATTCAACGTGAATGCGTCCGTCTCTAAAGCATAACCCCAGAACGATAGCGGTAAATCAGTAAGAGACATCATAGATCGCACCATATCTAGTAAAGTATGATTACGACATTCGGACACACCATTTCTTTGTGGTGTTCCAGGTGGCGTGAGTTGCGAAACTATTCCGCATTGTTTCAAATGTAAACCAAACTCGTAACTCAAATATTCTCCTCCACGATCAGATCATAGAAACTTTATTTTCTTGTTACGATGATTTTCTACTTCACTCTGAAATTCTTTGAACTTTTCAAATGTTTCAGACTTGTGTTTCATTAAGTAGATATACCCATATCTGCTTAAATCAACTGTGAAGGTGAGAAAAATAATGATATCCGCCACGAGCTTCAACATTCATCGGACCACATACATCTGTATGTATGATTTCCAACAGATCTGTTGCTCTCTCCATAGTACCGGAGAACGGTGTTTTAGTCATCTTGCCCATGAGGCACGGTTCGCAAGTACCAAGTGATTCATAATCAAGTGATTCCAAAAGTCCTTCAGTATGGAGTTTCTTCGTGCGCTTTATACCGATATGATCTAAATGGCAGTGCCACAAATAACTTGCACTATCATTATCAACTCTGCATCTTTTGGCTTCGACATTATGAATATGTGTATCACTACTATCGAGATTCAATAAAAATAGACCACTCTTCAAGGGTGCAGGACCATAAAAGATATTACTCATATAAATAGAACAACCATTATTCTCTGATTTAAATGAATAACCGTCTCGCATCAAACAAGATCCAGATATAATGTTCATGCTCAATGCTGGCACCAAATAACAATTATTCAGGTCTAAAACTAATCCCGAAGGTAGATGTAGAGGTAGCGTGCCGACCGCGATCACATCGACTTTGGAACCGTTTCCCACGTGCATCGTCACCTCGTCCTTGGCCAGTGCTCGCTTATTCCGTAGTCCCTGTTTTGAGTTGCAAATATTAGCAACAGAACCAGTATCAAATACCCAGGTACTACTGCGAGCTCTAGTAAGGTACACATCAATAACATGTATATCACATATACCTTTGTTCACCTTTCCATCCTTCTTATCCGCCAAATACTTGGGGTAGTTTCGCTTCCAGTGTCCAGTCTGCTTGCAGTAGAAGTACTCAATTTTAGGCTTAGGTCCAGACTTGGGTTTCTTCTCTTGAGCAGCAACTTGCTTGCTGTTCTTCTTGAAGTTCCCCTTCTTCTTCCCTTTGCCCCTTTTCTTGAAACTAGTGGTCTTGTTGACCATCAACACTTGATGCTCCTTCTTGATTTCTACCTCCGCAGCTTTTAGCATTGCGAAGAGCTCGGGAATTGTCTTGTTCATCCCTTGCATATTATAGTTCATCACGAAGCTCTTGTAGCTTGGTGGTAGTGATTGGAGAATTCTATCAATGACGCTATCATCCGGAAGATTAACTCCCATTTGAATTAAGTGATTATTATACCCAGACATTTTGAGTATATGCTCACTGACAGAACTATTCTCCTCCATCTTGCAGTTGTAGAACTTATTGGAGACTTCATATCTCTCAATCCGGGCATTTGCTTGAAATATTAACTTCAACTCCTGGAACATCTCATATGCTCCATGATGTTCAAAACGTCGTTGAAGACCCGGTTCTAGCCGTAAAGCATGGCACATTGAACTATCGAGTAGTCATCAGCTTTGCTCTGCCAGACGTTCTTAACGTCATCAGTTGCATCAGCAGCAGGCCTGGCACCCAGCGGTGCTTCCAGGACATAATACTTCTGTGCAGCAATGAGGATAATCCTCAGGTTACGGACCCAGTCCGTGTAATTGCTACCATCATATTTCAACTTTGCTTTCTCAAGGAACGCATTAAAATTCAACGGAACAACAGCACGAGCCATCTATCTACAACAAACATAGACAAGAAAAATACTATCAGGTACTAAGTTCATGATAAATTTAAGTTCAATTAATCATATTACTTTAGAACTCCCACTTAGACAGACATCTCTCGAGTCATCTAAGTGATGACGTGATCCAAATCAACTAAACCATAACCGATCATCACGTGAGACGGAGTAGTTTTCAATGGTGAACATCACTATGTTGATCATATCTACTATATGATTCACGCTCGCCTTTCGGTCTCCGTGTTCCGAGGCCATATCTACATATGCTAGGCTCGTCAAGTTTAACCTGAGTATTCTGCGTATGCAAAACTGGCTTGCACCCGTTGTAGATGGACGTAGAGCTTATCACACCCGATCATCACGTGGTGTCTGGGCACGACGAACTTTGGCAATGGTGCATACTCAGGGAGAACACTTCTTGATAATTTTTAGTGAGAGATCATCTTAAAATGCTACCGTCAATCAAAGCAAGATAAGATGCATAAAGGATAAACATCACATGCAATAAATATAAGTGATATGATATGGCCATCATCATTTTGTGCTTGTGATCTCCATCTCCGAAGCACCGTCATGATCACCATCGTCACCGGCGCGACACCTTGATCTCCATTGTAGCATCGTTGTCGTTACGCCATCTATTGCTTCTATGACTATCGGTACCGCTTAGTGATAAAGTAAAGAAATTATAGGGCGTTTGCATTTCATACAATAAAGCGACAACCATATGGCTCCTGCCAGTTGCCGATAACTTCGGTTACAAAACATTATCATCTCATACAATAAAATATAGCATCACGTCTTTACCATATCACATCACAACATGCCCTGCAAAAACAAGTTAGACGTCCTCTACTTTGTTGTTGCAAATTTTACGTGGCTGCTATGGGCTGAGCAAGAACCGTTCTTACCTACGCATCAAAACCGCAACGATAGTTCGTCAAGTTAGTGCTGTTTTAACCTTCGCAAGGACCAGGCGTAGCCACACTCGGTTCAACTAAAGTTGGAGAAACAGACACCCGCTAGTCACTTGTGTGCAAAGCACGGCGGTAAAACTAGTCTCGCGTAAGCGTACGCATAATGTCGGTCCGGGCCACTTCATCCAACAATACCGCTGAACCAAAGTATGACATGCTGGTAAGCAGTATGATTTGTATCGCCCACAACTCACTTGTGTTCTACTCGTGCATATAACATCAACGCATAAAACCTAGGCTCGGATGCCACTGTTGGGGAACATAGTAATTTCAAAAAAATTCCTACGCACACGCAAGATCATGGTGATGGCATAGCAACGAGAGGGGAGAGTATTGTCTCCAATCCAGCAAAGTATCGGGGATGAGTTCCGTCAGCACGACGGCATGGTGACGATGATGATGCTCTACCGGCGCAGGGCTTCGCCTAAACTCCGCGACGATATGACCGAGGTGGAATATGGTGGAGGGGGGCACCGCACACGGCTAAGGAACGATCCATAGATCAACTTGTGTGTCCTAGGGTGCCCCCCTGCCCCCGTATATAAAGGAGCAAGGGGGAGGCCGGCCGGCCCTAGGGGGCGCGCCAAGGAGGGGGGAGTCCTCCTCCTAGTGGGAGTAGGAATCCCCTTTCCTAGTCCCACTAAGAAGGAGGAAGGGGGAAGGAAAGAGAGGGAGATGGAGAGGGAAAGGGGGGGGGGCGCCCCCTCCCCTAGTCCAATTCGGACTCCTCAAGGGGGGAGGGGCACCTCCTCGGCTGCTGCCCTCTCTCTCCCCTCAGGCCCACCAAGGCTCATTACTTCTCCCGGGGGGGTTCCGGTAACCCTCCGGCACTCTGGTTTACTCCGAAATCACCCGAAACACTTCCGGTGTCTGAATATAGTCATCCAATATATCAATCCTTATGTCTCGACCATTTCGAGACTCCTCATCATGTCCATGATCACATCCAGGACTCCGAACAAACTTCGGTACATCAAAACTTATAAACTCATAATAAAACTGTCATCGTAACCTTAAGCGTGCGGACCCTACGGGTTCGAGAACTGTGTAGACATGACCTAGAACTGTTTCCGGTCAATAACCAATAGTGGAACCTGGATGTTCATATTGGCTCCTACATATTCTACGAAGATCTTTATCGGTCAAACCGCATAACAACATACGTTGTTCCCTTTGTCATCGGTATGTTACTTGCCCGAGATTCGATCGTCGGTACCAATACCTAGTTCAATCTCGTTACCGGCAAGTCTCTTTACTCGTTCCGTAATATATCATTCCGTAACTAACTCATTAGTTACAATGCTTGCAAGGCTTAAGTGATGTGTATTACCAAGAGGGCCCAGAGATACCTCTCCGACAATCGGAGTGACAAAACCTAATCTCGAATTATGCCAACCCAACATGTACCTTTAGAGACACCTGAAGAGCACCTTTATAATCACCTAGTTACGTTGTGACGTTTGGTAGCACACAAGGTGTTCCTCTGGTAAACGGGAGTTGCATAATCTCATAGTTGTAGGAACTTTGTATAAGTCATGAAGAAAGCAATAGCAACATACTAAACAATCAAGTGCTAGGCTAACAGAATGGTTCAAGTCAATCACATCATTCTCCTAATGATGTGATCCCGTTAATCAAATGACAACACATGTCTATGGTTAGGAAACATAACCATCTTTGATTAATGAGCTAGTCAAGTAGAGGCATACTAGTGACATTATGTTTGTCTATGTATTCACACATGTATCATGTTTCCGGATAATACAATTCTAGCATGAATAATAAACATTTATCATGATATAAGGAAATAAATAATAACTTTATTATTGCCTCTAGGGCATATTTCCTTCACGTTACTAAAAGTGCAATTATCTTCCTCTTAAAAAATAGAACTCACCACTTATCTAAATAACTGATAAAAGCTCCCATATCCAGTGAGCTACCCAAGGACTAAACTCATTACCAAGAGATATTTCACCACTGACCTACAGGAGGACCGTGGCCTTATGTCAGTTCCTACCATCCAAACATTTTATAAGGAACAAGGCTTCCTTCCCTAAGAAAAGCTAAGAAGGAATCGTTCACTTCTCCGTCTTAGAATCAGTTAGCCTCATTTCATGCACTGTACGTTGTGTCCTGCACATCATGGACATGGATTTGATATATATAGGCATATTTGGCATCACGAATTGCCGATGGAGTTCGGGAATGAGATCATGCATTCGTTGGCATGTGCCACCATGTCTTGCCCTCATGGGACACACTTATGCACCACTTTAATCTCCCTGCACCTCATCGCTTGTCGCTAGGCCCTTTGTTGCTCTATCCATCCCTTGCTCCATGCTCTCATGCCATCTAGAAAACATCGCCGTGATCTCGTGTTAGCTTCCGTGGTGTACGGATAGGAGGATGTTGGTTCGACGTGGTATGCAGTTTTGTTGAGGGGTAGGTAGGTCATCTATCTGATGGAGTACGGTGAACCACTTCTTTTCAGGGTAAAAAAGGATATTTTTTCGGGAAAACGTACATTTAAGCTATGAAAAACACCTAATTTGCTTGCTATTAGCCCGGCCCGCCTTGTGGCCCGTACAGCCGGCCTGCCACTAGTCTCGGGTCTAAATGGCCCTTACCTACTTTCCTTCGGGCTATTGAAAATCAGCAGGGTCATTAACAACTTGAGATACTCAGCAAAAGCAGAGTAGCACTGCTTTGCTCTCCATCCCTACTCCTACTTATTTTGATCCATCTCGATCTTGTCTTGGCCAGCAAAAGAATGGTTGCCATTTGCCACTCGTCCCAATCGAGATGAGATCGCTCAGCTGGCGACGGGACAGCCTCATGCATGCTCTGCAGTCCGTAAAGTCAGAAGCCGTCCATACGCGCGCACGCTTTGCATGCACGGAAGGTTTTTGAGCTCTGCTCTGATACGGCGACCGACGCGGCAAGCAATCTTCCCTGTCAGACAAATAGAGTAGAGAATTCCTTCCCGCCCCAGCGACGACGAGGCCCAAAAATCCTCAACCACCCTCGTACATAAAGGTATCGACAATATGGTGTCTGCATCAATCGGTAGGAAGGTGTCCCGTATCACGTCTTCTCGCCATGATGCCATTGTGTTGTCAATCAACTCAGAGACCAACGTTGGAGGGTTTGGGACAAGTGAAGTGATCGGCCGCATAGGTCCAACCCTCGGCAACTAGTTGGTCTCCCATATGTTTGTTGTAGTTCCACTCCCAATACGCCTAATGATGCCTTGTTTCAATATATCTCTGCCATCAATTACCACATGCCATATCTGAGATGGTTTACTACCAAGATCCGCTTCTAGGAAGGAATGAAGTGGGAAGTAGGCAGTTTTTAGTATTCTTGCACTGAGGAAGCTGGCTCCTCAAGCATTCTCCAAGCCTGTCGTGCAAGTACTGATAGATTGAAAATCTCTATGTCTCTGAAACCCATACCACCAAGATACTTTGGTTTTGTCATCACATCCCACGAGACCCAACATGGCTTCCATTTCCCCTATTTACTTCCCCACCAGAACTGTCTAATAATAGAGGTGATGTTGTCACACAAACCTCTTGGTAACCTGAAGCAAGACATGGAATAAACTGGGATGGCCTGAGCAACAGATTTAACTAAGACCTATTTTCCTGCTGGTGACAATAGCTTCTCCATCCATCCCCTTGTTGGAAATATGCCCTAGAAGCAATAATAAAAGGATTATTATTATATTTCCTTGTTCATGATAATTGTCTTTTATTCATGCTATAATTGTATTATCCGGAAATCGTAATACACGTGTGAATACATAGACCACAATATGTCCCTTGTGAGCCTCTAGTTGACTAGCTCGTTGATCAACAGATAGTCACGGTTTCCTGACTATGGACATTGGATGTCATTGATAACAGGATCACATCATTACGAGAATGATGTGATGGACAAGACCCAATCCTAAGCATAGCACAAGATCGTGTAGTTCGTTTGCTAGAGCTTTTTCCAATGTCAAGTATCTTCTCCTTAGACCATGAGATCGTGTAACTCCCGGATACCGTAGGAGTGCTTTGGGTGTACCAAACGTCACAACATAACTGGGTGACTATAAAGGTGCACTACAGGTATCTCCGAAAGTGTCTGTTGGATTGACACGGATCGAGACTAGGATTTGTCACTCCGTATGACAGAGAGGTATCTCTGGGCCCACTCAGTAATGCATCATCATAATGAGCTCAAAGTGACCAAGTTTCTGGTCACGGGATCATGCATTATGGTACGAGTAAAGTGACTTGCCGGTAACGAGATTGAACGAGGTATTGGGATACCGATGATCGAATCTCGGGCAAGTAACATACCGATTGACAAAGGGAATTGAATACGGGGTTGCTTGAATCCTCGACATTGTGGTTCATCCGATGAGATCATCGAGGAGCATGTGGGAGCCAACATGCGTATCCAGATACCGCTGTTGGTTATTGACCGGAGAACCGTCTCGGTCATGTCTACGTGTCTCCCGAACCCGTAGGGTCTACACACTTAAGGTTCGGTGACGCTAGGGTTGTAGAGATATGAGTATGCAGCAAACCGAAAGTTGTTCGGAGTCCCAGATGAAATCCCGGATGTCACGAGGAGTTCCGGAATGGTCCGAAGGTAAAGAATTATATATAGGAAGTGTAGTTTCGGCCATCGGGAGAGTTTCGGGGGTCACCGATATTGTACCGGGACCACCGGAAGGGTCCCAGGGGTACACCGGGTGGGGTCACCTATCCTGGAGGGCCCCGTGGGCTGAAGTGGGGAGGGGAACAGCCCCTGGTGGGCTGGTGCACCCCCCCCCTTGCCCCCCTGCGCCTAGGGTTGGAAACCCTAGGGTGGGGGGCGCCTCCACTTGCCTTGGGGGGCACTCCATGTTGGGGAACGTAGCAGAAATTCAAAATTTTCCGATGAGTCACCAAGATCTATCTATGGAGAGACTAGCAACGAGGAGAAGGATAGTGCATCTACATACCCTTGTAGATCGCTAAGCGGAAGCGTTCAAGAGAACGGGGTTGAAGGAGTCGTACTCGTCGTGATCCAAATCACCGGAGATCTTAGTGCCGAACGGACGGCACCTCCGCGTTCAACACACGTACATCCCGGTGACATCTCCTCCTTCTTAATCCAGAAAGGGGAGAGGAGAAGTTGAGGGAGAGCTCCGGCAGCACGACGGCGTGGTGGTGGAGCCTGCAGTTCTCTGGCAGGGCTTCGCCAAGCACTACTACTACGGAGGAGGTGTTGGGAAGGGAGAGGGCTGCGCCAGGGGCAAGGGTGAAGCTCCCATGCACCTCCCCACTATATATAGGGGTGTAGGGGATGGTTTCTTGCCCTCCAAGTCCATTGGGGCGTTGGCAAAGGTGGGAGGAAAGAAATCCCATCATTTCCTTCCCCACCGATTGTTATCCCCCCTTTTTAGGGATCTTGATCTTATCCCTTCGGGATATGATCTTATTCCTTCTAAGGGGGGATCTTGATGCGCCTTGACCAAGGGTGTGGGGCCTTTCCCCCACTACCCACGTTCATGTGGGCCCCCCATGCTGGTGGGCCCCACTCCGGAACCTTCTAGAACCTTCCCGGTACAATACCGAAAAATCCCGAACATTTTCCGGTGGCCAAAATAGGACTTCCCATATATAAATCTTTACCTCCAGACCATTCTGGAACTCCTCGTGACGTACGGGATCTCATCCGGGACTCCGAACAACATTTGGTAACTGCACACTAATTCCCATAACAGCTCTAGCGTCACCGAACCTTAAGTGTGTAGACCCTACGGGTTCGGGAACCATGCAGACACGACCGAGACGTTCTCCGGCCAACAACCAACAGCGGGATCTGGATACCCATGTTGGCTCCCACATGTTCCACGATGATCTCATCGGATGAACCACGATGTCAAGGACTCAATTAATCCCGTATACAATTCCCTTTGTCTAGCGGTATTGTACTTGCCCGAGATTCGATCGTCGGTATGCCGATACCTTGTTCAATCTCGTTACCGGCAAGTCTCTTTACTCATTCCGTAACACATCATCCCGTGATCAACCCCTTGGTCACATTGTGCACATTATGATGATGTCCTACCGAGTGGGCCCAGAGATACCTCTCTGTTACACGGAGTGACAAATCCCAGTCTTGATTCGTGCCAACCCAACAGACACTTTCGGAGATACTCGTAGTGCACCTTTATAGCCACCCAGTTACGTTGTGACGTTTGGTACACCCAAAGCATTCCTACGGTATCCGGGAGTTGCACAATCTCATGGTCTAAGGAAATGATACTTGACATTAGAAAAGCTTTAGCATACGAACTACATGATCTTTGTGCTAGGCTTAGGATTGGGTCTTGTCCATCACATCATTCTCTTAACGATGTGATCCCGTTATCAACGACATCCAATGTCCATGGTCAAGAAACCGTAAACATCTATTGATCAACGAGCTAGTCAACTAGAGGCTTACTAGGGACATGGTGTTGTCTATGTACCCACACATGTATCTGAGTTTCCTATCAATACAATTATAGCATGGATAATAAACGATTATCATGAACAAGGAAATATAATAATAACTAATTTATTATTGCCTCTAGGGCATATTTCCAACACTCCACCCCCTTGGCCGCCGCCCCCTTGGGAGATCCCATCTCCAGGGCCGGCGCCCCCCAGGGGGCCTATATAAAGGAGGGGGGAGGGAGGGCAGCCGCACCCTGAAGTCTTGGCTCCTCCCTCTTCCCTCTCTCGTTGCTAGATGAACTCATAGATGGATCTTGGTGAACGTAGAAGAAATTTTATTTTATGCAACGTTCCCCAACAGTGGCATCATGAGCTAGGTCTATGCGTAGTTCTGTACTGCATGAGTAGAACACAAATCTGTTGTGGGCGTAGATGTTGTCAACTTTCTTGCCGCTACTAGTCTTATTTTGCTTCAGCGGTATTGTGGTATGAAGCGACCCGGACCGACCTTACACATATGCTTACGTGAGACAGGTTCCACCGACTGACATGCACTAGTTGCATAAGGTGGCTAGCGGGTGTCTGTCTCTCCCACTTTAGTTGGAGCGGATTCGATGAAAAGGGTCCTTATGAAGGGTAAATAGAAGTTGACAAATCACGTTGTGGCTTTTTCGTAGGTAAGAAAACGTTCTTGCTAGAACCCTATTGCAGCCACGTAAAAGATGCAACAACAATTAGAGGACGTCTAACTTGTTTTTGCATCAATTGCCTTGTGATGTGATATGGCCAAAAGTTGTGATGAATGATGAATGATATATTGTGATGTATGAGATCATGTTCTTGTAATAGGAATCACGACTTGCATGTCAATGAGTATGACAACCGGCAGGAGCCATAGGAGTTGTCTTAATTATTGTATGACCTGCGTGTCAATGATTTAACACCATGTAATTACTTTACTTTATTGCTAAACCGTTAGCCATAGTAGTAGAAGTAATAGTTGGCGAGCAACTTCATGGAGACACGATGATGGAGATCATGGTGTCATGCCGGTGACGAAGATGATCATGGAGCCCCGAAGATGGAGATCAAAAGAGCTATATGATATTGGCCATATCATGTCACTACTATATAATTGCATGTGATGTTTATTATGTTTATGCATCTTGTTTACTTAGAACGACGGTAGTAAATAAGATGATCCCTTATAATAATTTCAAGAAAGTGTTCTCCCTAACTGTGCGCCGTTGCTAAAGTTCGTCGTTTCGAAGCACCACGTGATGATCGGGTGTGATAGATTCCTACATTCACATACAACGGGTGTAAGACAGTTTTACACATGCAAAACACTTAGGTTAACTTGACAAGCCTAGCATGTACAGACATGGCCTCGGAACACAGAGACCGAAAGGTCGAACATGAGTCGTATGGAAGATACGATCAACATGGAGATGTTCACCGATGATGACTAGTCCGTCTCACGTGATGATCGGACACGGCCTAGTCGACTCGGATCATGTAACACTTAGATGACTAGAGGGATGTCAAATCTGAGTGGGAGTTCATTAAATAATTGGATTAGATGAACTTATTTATCATGAACTTAGTCTAAAACCTTTGCAAATATGTCTTGTAGATCAAATGGCCGACGCTCATGTCAACATGAACTTCAACGCGTTCCTAGAGAAAACCAAGCTGAAAGATGATGGCAGCAACTATACGGACTGGGTCCGGAACCTGAGGATCATCCTCATAGCTGCCAAGAAAGCATATGTCCTAGAAGGGCTGCTAGGTGATGCACCCATCCCAAAGAACCAAGACGTTATGAACGCTTGGCAGTCACGTGCTGATGATTACTCCCTCGTTCAGTGCGGCATGCTTTACAGCTTAGAACTGGGGCTCCAAAAGCGTTTTGAGCAACACGGAGCATATGAGATGTTCGAGGAGCTGAAAATGGTTTTCCAAGCTCATGCCCGGGTCGAGAGATATGAAGTCTCTGACAGGTTCTATAGTTGTAAGATGGAGGAAAATAGTTCTGCCAGTGAGCACATACTCAAAATGTCTGGGTTGCACAACTGCCTGTCCCAACTGGACATTAACCTCCCGGATGAGGCGGTCATTGACAGAATCCTTCAGTCGCTCCCACCGAGCTACAAGAGCTTTGTGATGAACTACAATATGCAGGGGATGGTGAAAACTATTCCTGAAGTATTTTCGATGCTAAAGTCAACAGAGGTAGAAATCAAGAAGGAACATCAAGTGTTGATGGTCAATAAAACCACTAAGTTCAAGAAGGGCAAGGGTAAGAATAACTTCAAGAAGGACGGCAAGGATGTTGCCGCACCCAGTAAGCCAGTTGCCGGGAAGAAGTCAAAGAATGGACCCAAGCCTGAGACTGAGTGCTTTTATTGCAAAGGAAAGGGTCACTGGAAGCGGAACTGCCCCAAATACTTAGCGGACAAGAAGGCCGGCCACACTAAAGGTATATGTGATATACATGTAATTGATGTGTACCTTACCAGTACTCGTAGTAACTCCTGGGTATTTGATACCGGTGTCGTTGCTCATATTTGTAACTCATAGTAGGAGCTGCGGAATAAGCGGAGACTGGCGAAGGACAAGGTGACAATGCGCGTCGGGAATGGTTCCAAGGTCGATGTGATCGCCGTCGGCACGCTACCTCTACATTTACCCACGGGATTAGTTTTAAACCTCAATAATTGTTATTTCGTGCCAAGTTTGAGCATGAACATTGTATCTGGATCTCGTTTAATACGAGATGGCTTCTCATTTAAATCCGAGAATAATGGTTGTTCTATTTATATGAGAGATATGTTTTATGGTCATGCCCCGATGGTCAATGGTTTATTCTTAATGAATCTCGAACGTAATATTACACATATTCATAGTGTGAATGCCAAAAGATGTAAAGTTAATAACGATAGTCCCACATACTTGGGGAAGCTCCAACGGCTCAGACGCGAAGATCCAACGGCTCAGACGCGAAGAAAGCTAGATCCAACGGGCAACGAAGGCCCAATTGGGGAAGCACCGTGGAGACAAGTTGGCTAGCAGCCTTATATGTTTAAATTAGCCATGCAAATTGTCTCAAGAAAAATTAGCCATGCAAATGATCATGTGAGTTGCTAACCACGGATGCATGTAGCCATGCATGCATCTTACTAGGCGATAATAGGCGAGGTTTTCTTCATGAGTACGTAGTTTCAACCACCGGTCACTATTTCCATGAAATGTGTTGCTTCGGTGCATCGTGTTGATCTTGTTACATCACTCAAAGTGTAATAAATATATTCCTCTTTAAAAACCAAGAAAACTCATCGCTCATATCTAAATGATAAAGGCTCCCATATCCAGTGAGCTACCCAAGGACTGAACTCATTACCAAGAGATATTTCACTACTGACCTACCGGAGGACCGATGGCCTTATGTCACTTCCTACCATCCAAACATTTTATAAGGAGCAAGGCTTCCTTCCCTAAGCAAAGCAAAGAAGGAATAATTTGTTTCTCATTCTATTCACTTCCCCATCTTAGAATCAGTTAGCCTCATTTCATTCATGCAATGTACGTTGTGTGCCTGGACATCATGGACATGGATTTGATATGTGTGGGCATATGAGGCATCAGGAACTACCGATGGAGTACTGGAACCGAATCTAGCATTTGCTGACACGTGCCACCACGTCTGACCTTCATGGGACGCACTCATGCAGCAACTTAATATCCCTACACCTCGTCGCTTGCCGCGAGTCCCTGCTGCTCCAGCCATCATGTGCTCCATGCTCTCATCCCATCTTAAAAAGCACCGCGGTGATCTCTTGTTAGCTGTAGTGGTGTAGGGATAGAAGGATGTTGGTTCAGCGTGGTATGCAATTTTGTTGAGGGGTAGGCAGACACTTGATCCAATGCACTACAGTGAGCCACATCTTTTCAGGGTAAAAAACAAAAAATAATACACATTTTTTGCGGGAAAAATCATATATTTGAGCTGTGAAAAATACCTAATTTGCTTGTTATCAGCCCGGCCCGTCTTGTGGCCCGTTCACTGAGCAGGCCGGCGGGTGTATCGGCGAGTTGTGCGACCCGCCCTAATACCTGCCACTGGTCTCGGGTCTAAGTGGCCCTTGCCTAGCAACTCAAAATCAACAGGGTCATTAACAACTTCAATACTCAGGAAAAGTAGAGCGGCAGCACTGCTTTGCCCCATCCTCAAGTTCCTCACTCCTGCTTATTTTGATCCATCTTGATCTTCGCCAGCAGAAGAACGACTGCCATTTGCCACTCGTCCCGAGATGAACGGCTAATAGAGGGATAAGTAGATGTAGACATGCAGTGAGTGAAAAAGTACTCATAAATTTAGCTCCGCTTTTTGGTAACACTTCTTTCCCTTTATCTTTTGAGAAAGAGGAAAACATGTCGTGCCAGATTATGCCCCCCCCCAAAAAAAAACTCTGACTTATCAAAAATTCCCACAATCTCCCCGCACAGCGCCGCCGTGTCGGCTCCCCTCTCCACGCCCTCCTTCCTGCATGCACGACAAGGTGTATGCATATGTCGGGCAACAAGGCGCCACAGTGTACGTCAATTCCATCTGCCAGCTGGTCAAGATCGAGTTCGACCATGTCAGTGCACGCCGTAGCAGCTGACTAGGGCGGAGAGGACGTACGTGCAAGAACTATACATGAAAATTTTCGAGCAGCTGGAGAACCTAAGAGGCCGAGCCCCCGCTATGCTCGTCCACGCCAGCCACAATAGCAACAACCTTCCAATGTTGCAGAGTAAGCATCCGACCATCAGACCACTCACGTCACGCCCATGCTTCTAAATTCTAACGTCTTATGTTCAAAACCTTCTTCCTTTAGTTGCAGTGCCGGTCGCCCCGCCGCCTCTTCCGGCGACCCCAATCTGATTTCAGAACAACCTAAAGATGGACTTCCACATCGGTGATGAGCTCTCTGGCCGAATGGCAACTTTGCGTTTCAGATGTTCAGATCCTTCTCGTGAAGGATAAAATGCAGCAACATATTTTCAGTGGGGGCGGCGACAAGAGGCGATCAATTCGAGTGAAATTCTTTGGTTTAATTCATGTACTTCAATGTAGTTTTATTTCTCCTGCAAAGTTGTGACATGAGTGATCTATAAGGGCCAGACTCTAAAACCTGATCACGTCGGCCACTCCTCACGGCACTTGTAGTTGCTGGAGCACATGAAGACCGGTCTTACTGGTCAGATGGTGGTGTTAGACATGGTGGCCGAGACCTTCCGGCGGGTGCCTCCTGCCCTCCTTCGGCCGTCACCTGCAAGGAGCACTTGTAGCTGCTCGTCAAGGACAGGTCACTAGGGGCGTTTGAGCTAGGCCACATATGTGTGGACCTCTGGGTTCTCAAGGACTACGGCAGCGGTGCGGCTACTAAGTCCTCGATTCCGAGGGCGGTAGCTTCATTGCATCCATCGGGCCGGTTGACTCGATTGACCGGCGATCAATTCCAACGTGCAGTAACTCCATTCCCTTGTAGCCAGGAAGGAGGGCGAGGAGCAGAGCCAGCACGGTGGCGCTGCGCGGGAAGGTCTGTAGAGATTTTGGACAAGTCAACAAGCTAGTTACAAAACCGCCCTAAATCCTACCTATACCTGGCCATGGGAAGCCCGGCCCGACGCTGCCCCCGGGCCGGGCTCGGGCCTAGATTTTGAGCCCGACGGCCGGGCCGGGCCGGGCCCGAGCCCGTTGTTTTTGCGTTTTCCTAAACGTCGGGCCAGGCCGGCTCAAAGCCCGATGGGCTTTTACATGTTTGGGTCGGGCTTGGGCCTAGAAAGCAGGCCCGATGGTCGGGCCTGGGCCGGGCCCGGGCCTGGGTTTTTTCCGTCGGGCTTGGCTAGGCCCGACCCGAAGCCCGCCCCGCCCCGAGGTATGGCCAGGTATAATCCTACCCAAAACCACACATGGCCACATTTATCTTGTTTCAAAAAAACATGGCCACATTTATCCAGTTTTATAGAGTTTATGGTGTTGCTACACGTCGGCCGGCAGATCTTTTTAAAGGACCCGCCACCTCGTGAGCCGTTAGCTACGACAAAATCAAATGGCTGGACGTCTTTCTCTTGTTTGCAACAATGACCTTGTTGGAGAAACTCTTGTAACAGAGATTGTGTTGCGGAATTTTTTGCAGCATCGGTCGTCTATAGGATATATTTTTTGCAATATATGTCGTGTTGCGGATTTTTTTCTGTCTTCACTTTTTTTGCAACAAGGGTATTGTTGCAGAAAAACTTTGCAGCTGAGGTAATGTTGCATGTATTTTTTTCCTTTGTCTTCACCCTTGTATGGTGTGCGACAGAAACTTATGCAACATAACTGATGTTGCAGAAATCTTTCTTGCAACAGAGTAGATGTTACAAAACAAAACACCACGGCCGTTCGTTGTGAGCCCGTCGGAGGGAGAGAGACATCCAAATCAAGGCCGTCTTATGAAAACCAAATCAAGGCCGTCTTATGAAAAAAATCTTAGGAAAAACTATAACAAAAGTTTACTAATGTGGTAACACCCAAATCAAGGCCGTCTTATGAAAAATTGATTTATGTGGGAGTTCTTGAAAAATCATTGCTTACATACCGATTGGTCCGACTAGTGTCATATTTCTTTCCATAGCTTTGCATAATGGCCTGCCTTCTACAAGGGTCTATAGACCGATGGGCGCTTTAATTACTACGTTTGGGAGTTGTAAGGATGTTGTTGACGTCCTGCAACCCAATGTTATCAATTTTTTCTTTGTCATAAACTTATGTAGTTGGCTTTTGTATCATTGGATGGTTCCACTAATGAACTCAAAAATGAACACCCTTTTGTCAAAGGCAAAGTTGTGCTCCACATTTTGCCACAGTATGCATTGTCTACACAAACTCATTTTCTTACCAAACTTGGAGAAAGATACCACGATGTTTTCTTGAAAAAGGCTCCTAAAGCTTGCCAAACACGACATACACCTCAATGATAAGTGGGGTCGTCTATGTTGTTGGGCCCAACTTTTCTATATGACAAGGTGTACGCGTACGCCAGGCAACACGGTGCCACAGTTTATGTCAATTCCATCTGCCAGTTGGTCAAGATCGAGTTCGACCATGTCAGTGCGCGCCGCAGCAGCTGACCAGGGCGGAGAGGACGTACGTGCAAGAAATGTATATGAAAATTCTGAGCAGCTGGAGAACCTAAGAGGCAGAGCCCACCGCTAGGCTCGTCCACGCCAGCCACAATAGCAACAACCTTTCAATGCTGCAGAGTAAGCATGCGACCTTCGGACCACTCACGTCACGCCCATGCTTTTACATTCTAATGTCTTATGTTTGAAAGCTTCTTCCTTTAGACACAGCGCCGGTGGCACCGCCGCCTCTTCCGGCGACCCCGATCTGGTTCCAGAACAATCTAGAGATGGACGTCCACATCATTGATGAGCTCTCTGGACGAATGGCAACTTTGCGTTTCAGATGTTCATATCCTTCTCATGAAGGATAAAATGTAGCAGCAGAGTTTCAGTGGGGGCGGCGACAAGAGGCGATCGATTCGAGTGAAATTCTTTTGTTTAATTCGTATACTTCAATGTAATTTTATTTCTCCTGCAAAGTTGTGACATGCGTGATCTATAAAGGCCAGACTCTAAAACCTGATCACGTCGGCCGCTCCTCGCGGCACGTGTAGTTGCTGGAGCACATGAAGACCAGTCTCACTGGTCAGATGGCGGCATTCGACACGGCGGTCGAGACCTTCCGGCGGGTGCCTCCTGCCCTCCTTCGGCCGTCACATGCAAGGAGCACTTGTAGCTGCTCGTCAAGGACAGGTCACCAGGGGCGTTTGAGCTAGGCCTCATAAGCGTGGACCTCTGGGTTCTCAAGGACTACGGCAGTGGTGTGGCTACTAAGTCCTCGATTCTGAGGGCGATATAGCTTCATTGCATCCATCGGGCCGGTTGATTCGATTGACCGGTGATCAATTCCGATGGGCAGTAACACCATTCCCTTGTAGCCAGGAAGGAGGGTGGGGAGCGGAGCCGGCACGGTGCCGCTGTGCGGGAAGGTTTGTAGAGATTTTGGACAAGGCAGCAAGCTAGGTGCAAAAACCGCCCTAAATCCTCCCCAGAACCACACATGGCCACATTTATCTTGTCTAAAAAAACGTGGCCACATTCATCCAGTTTTAAAGAGTTCATGGGGCTGCTACGCGCCGGCCGGCGGATCTTTTCAAAGGATCAGCCGCCTCGCGAGCCGTTAGATACGACAAAATCAAATGGCCGGACGTCTTTCTCTTCTTTGCAACAATGACCTTGTTGCGGAAACTCTTGTAACACAGATTGTGTTGCGGATTTTTTTGCAGCATCGGTCGTGTACGGGGTTTATTTTTTGCAACATATGTCATGTTGCAGATTATTTTTCTGTCTTCACTTTTTTTTGCAACAAAGGTATTGTTGCAGAAAAACTTTGCAGCTGAGGTGATGTTGCATATATGTTTTCCTTTGTTTTCACCTCTGTATGGTGTGCGGAAGAAACTTATGCAACATAACTGATGTTGCAGAAATCTTTCTTGCAATAGAGTAGATGTTACAAAACAAAACACCATCGCCGTTCGCCGTGAGCCCGTCGGAGGGAGAGAGACATGCTTGGTCCAGTAAGCCACGTGTCGATCAAGGGAGGCGGCGGATACCTGCGTTAGATCCGCCGGTTGAAAGATAGCCTTTTCCATTAAATAATCTAGTTTTAGAGTTTAGAGAAATATTGGTCCATGAGGAAGGGTTTAAGGGGGAAACTATACTTTCCTTTTTGAGAAAACCACACATTTGGTTGTTTTTAGCCCGACCTGCTTTGTGGCCCGTACGCACGTCGACCTGGTCCTATTCCTATGGCGAGGTGTGAGGCCCTTACCTACTTTCGTGGACGGCCACTGTTGATTCTCGTACGTATTCCTTTGTGATT
>NC_041381.1:594091320-594101475 GCF_002162155.2 Triticum dicoccoides
GTCTGTTTTCGCAAAAAAAGCTTTGAAGAATTTTGGAGTTACACGAACATTTTTTATGTTTCGAGAAAATATCTAAAATTCATGATATTTTATGAAAATGGTGAACTGTTTTTTAATATACACAAACATATTTTTAAACTACGTGAACATTCTTTAGAATTGATGAGCTTTTTATAAAATAAACACAAAAATGAGAATATTTTTCAAAAATATGTGACAATCTTTATAATAGTCGAGTAGATTTTTAAAAATTCTTCAAAAAAATGGATATTTTTATTTTAGAAAAAAGTTAAAATCCTTGAACCTTTTAAATAATACGGACATTTTTGTAAATTTTATGAAAAAAATATTAGGAAAAACTATAACAAAAGTTTAGGAATGTGGTAACACCCAAATCAAGGCCGTCTTCTGAAAAAATGATTTATGCGGGAGTTCTTGAAAAAACATTGCTTACGTACCGATTGGTCCGACTAGTGTCATCTTTCTTTCCATAGCTTTGCATAATGGTTTGCCTTCTACAAGGGTCTATAGACCGATGGGTGCTTTTGTTACTACATTTGGGAGTTGTAAGGATGCTGTTGACGTCCTTCAACCCAATGTTATCATTTTTTTCTTTGTCATAAACGTATGTAGTTGGCTTTTGTATCATTGGATGGTTCCACTAATGAACTCAAAGATGAACACCCTTTTGTGAAAGGCAAAGTTGTGCTCCACATTTTGCCACAGTATGCATTGTCTACCACAAACTCATTTTCTTACCAAACTTTGTGAAAGATACCATGACGGTTTCTTGTAAAAGGCTCCTAAAGCTTGCCAAACAGGCCATACACCTTGATGATAATTAAGTGGGGTCGTCTACGTTTTTGGGCCCAACTTTTCTATAGTAGACGCTCTTCCTATTTCACTCACTGGACTGGTTTTGGATGAACCTAGCAACTCATTTCTTAGTTTTTTTACTGATTTTTAATTAGCCATGCAAATGACCATGTGAGTTGCTAACCATGGATGTAGGCAGCCATGCATGCATCTTACTAGTCGAGATTGGGTGCACAAGCTCCCATTTTCTCCATGAGGATGGAGTGGCAACCATTGGCCACTATTTCCATGAAATGTGTTGATTAGGTGCATCATGTTGATCTTGTTACATAATTGAAAGTGCAATACATATCTTCCTCTAAAAAAACCCAAGAAAACTCATCACTTATCTAAATAACTGATAAAAGCTCCCATATCCCCTAAGCTACCCAGGGACTAAACTCATAACCAAGAGATATTTCACTATTTGACCTATCGGAGGACTGATGGCCTTATGTCATTTTCTACCATCCAAACATTTTATAAGGAGCAAGGCTTCCTTCCCTAAGCAAAGCAAAGAAGGAATAATTTGTTTCTCATTCTATTCACTTCCCCGTCTTAGAATCAGTTAGCCTCATTTCATTCATGCAATGTATGTTGTGTGCCTGCACATCATGGACATGGATTTGATATGTATGGGCATATGAGGCATCAGGAACTACCGATGGAGTACTGGAGCCGCATCTGGCATTCGCTGACACGTGCCACCATGTCTGACCTTCGTGGGACGCACTCATGCAGCAACGTAATCACCCTATACCTCGTCGCTTGCCGCGAGTCCCTGCTGCTCCAGCCATCCCATGCTGCATGCTCTCATGCCATCTCCAGGAAGCACGTATTCCTCTGTGATTTCTCAAAAAACACACGTATTCCTCTGGGCGGGCTACCTTGTGTTTGTGTGTCTGTTTTCCCAAAAAAAATCTTTGAAGAATTTTGGAGTTACACGAACATTTTTTAAGTTTCGAGAAAATATCTGAAATTAATGGTATTTTATGAAAATGGTGAACATTTTTTAATATACACAAAAATATTTTTAAACTATGTGAACAGTCTTTAGAATTTATGAGCTTTTTATAAAACAAACACAAAGATGAGAATATTTTTCAAAAATATGTGACCATCTTTATGAAAGTTGAGTAGATTTTTTCAAATTCTTCAAAAAATATATTAAAATATACTGATATTTTTATATTTTTTAGAAAAAAGTTAAAAACCTTAAACCTTTTAAATAACACTAATATTTTTGTAAATTTCATGAAAAAAATCTTAGGAAAAACTATAACAAAAGTTTAGTAATGTGGTAACACCCAAAACAAGGCCGTCTTATGAAAAAAATGATTTATGTGGGAGTTCTTGAAAAAACATTGCTTACGTACCGATTGGTCTGACTAGTGTCATCTTTCTTTCTATAGCTTTGCATAATGATCTGCCTTCTACAAGGGTCTATAGACCGATGGGCGATTTTGTTACTATGTTTAGGAGTTGTAAGGATGCTGTTGACGTCCTTCAACCCAATGTTATCAATTTTTTCTTTGTCATAAACTTATGTCATTGGCTTTTGTATCATTGGATGGTTCCACTAATGAACTCAAAGATGAACACCCTTTTGTCAAAGGCATAGTTGTGCTCCACATTTTGCCACGGTATGCATTGTCTACCACAAACTCATTTTCTTACCAAACTTTGCGAAAGATACCACGACGGTTTCTTGAAAATGGCTCCTAAAGCTTGCCAGACAGGCCATACACCTCGATGATAAGTGGGGTCGTCTATGTTGTTAGGCCCAACTTTTCTATAGTACATGCTCTTCCTAGTTCACTCACTGGACCGGTTTTGGACGAACCTAGCAACTCATTTCTTACTTGTTTTTACCGATGTTCAATTAGCCATGCAAATGAATATGTGAGTTGCTAACCATTGATGCAGGCAGCCATGCATGCATCTTAATAGTCGAGATCGGGTGCACAAGCTCCAATTTTCTCCATGAGGATGGAGTGACAACCATTGGGCTCTATTTTCATGAACTGTGTTGGCTAGGTGCATCATATTGATCTTGGTACGTAACTGAAAGTGCAATTATCTTCCTCTTAAAAAAATAAAACTCATCACTTATCTAAATAACTGATAAAAGCTCCCATATCCCCTGAGCTACCCAAGGACTAAACTCATTACCAAGAGATATTTCGCTACTGACCTACCGGAGGACCGATGGCCTTATGTCACTTCCTACCATCCAAACCTTTTATAAGGAGCAAGGCTTCCTTCCCTAAGCAAGGCAAAGAAGGAATGATTCACTTCTCCGTCTTAGAATCAGTTAGCCTCATTTGATGCACTGCACATCATGGACATAGGTTTGATATATATGGGCATATGAGGCATCAGGAATTACCGATGGAGTTTCGGAATGAGATCATGCATTCGTTGGCACATGCCACCATATCTGACCCTCATGGGACGCGCTCAGCCAGCAGCTTAGTCTCCCTGCACGTCGTCGCTTGCCGCAATTCCCTGCTGCTCCAGCCATATCCCGTGCTCCATGCTCTCATGCCTTCTCCAGAAAGCACCGTGGTGATCTCTTGTTAGTTGTAGTGGTGTAGGGATAGAAGGATATTGGTTCAGCGTGGTATACAATTTTGCTGAGGGGTAGCCGGACACTTGATCTAATGCAGTACAGTGAGCCATTTCTTTCAGGGTAAAAAATCACATTTTTTGCAGGAAAAAAGATATATTCAAGCTGTAAAAAACGTTTAGAGTCGGTGCGCCGGCCGAAGCGCTCGGCCGGTCGCACGCGGATCCGTCGCACGCCAGCCTGGCGTCGCCCACTCTTGCGCATAGTCCAACCAACCCTTTTCTTACGGGCCCACAACCACTTTATTATCCATCCAAAAACTTACCTCGTCTCCCCACCACAGCCTTCGTCTTCCTGGCCGCAAGCAGCTCGCGCTCCTCTGCCATGGCCCTCGTCGGCCCTAGCTCCGCTCGCCGCTAGAGGACCCTCCCCCAAACTGCTCCATCCCCAGGCACACACACTTGTGCATCCACGGTCCATTCGTTGACAGTGCAGGGCGGAAAACGTCTACGTGCAAGTGCAACCATGACCGCTACAAACGACGAGCTCGGACCACACTGGTACGCGGCCCGGCGTGAAACTGATTCAACTGAAGTCACATGGGGGGAGGGGGGGGGATGTTGCGACCGTTGGTGTGAGGTGCTGGAACCAGGCGATGAAGGAGCTGCGACCCATGGCAGAATTTGCTACAACCAAATACGGCGAGGGCATGACCCGCGACGGCGGCGACATAGTATTATTGCAACCGCATAAGTTTGTGCTACTACCGATGTCTGCAATTGCTACCACCGGCGATGGCATTTGCTACATCCTTCATGATGATGTTGCAACCTCGACGGCGGCGATGATTTTTTTGCTGCAACCGGCTATGGTCGAAGCTACCACCGGCGAGCTTTTTTGCTACAACCATGTACAGATCAATTAGCTGCGACTTGGGTCGGCGACGATTCAGGGTGGACACTGTCCGGGCCGGTCCGGTCCCGGTCCGAGCCGTCGTTTGGACCGGCCGCCGGCGGTCCG
Organism: Triticum dicoccoides; assembly: GCF_002162155.2. Lineage (NCBI taxonomy): Eukaryota > Viridiplantae > Streptophyta > Magnoliopsida > Poales > Poaceae > Triticum > Triticum dicoccoides. Next base: position 594,095,765 of record NC_041381.1, read on the forward strand.
GTCCGGACCGGACCGTACGGGGCAGCGGTCTTGATTCCACGGACCGGACCGGCAGGCGTGAAGCTCGGTGCGGACCGGCGGTCCTCACGGTCCCGGTGACGTCCAGTCACTGCCATGTGGGCCCAAGGTGTCGGAGAGGTCGTTGGAGCAGCAGCACGGTGGCCGGAGCTGGAGAAGACACACCTGAGGCGCGGCAGCGCGAGGGAGAGGCACGGGAGAGAGAGGGCGTCGCACGGCCGCGCGACGACGCGGGGGAGAGGGCGAGCGGCGGCGCGAGGGAGCGGCGGCGCGAGGTAGAGACGCGGTGGCGCGAGGTAGAGGCACGGTGCCGGGGAGAGGGAGGCAACGCAGGGGAGAAAGGAAGCAGCCCGTGCGGCGCCATGAGCATGGACGAGGACGGCGACTAGGTCACGCACGCACGCACGCACCATGTATATGTATTGGGCTCTCCATATTAGCTCTAATTGGGCTGGGCCTTCGGTCCTCCGAGCCGGACCGGGTTTTTGTCGGACCGGACCGACCGAATTTCGGGCTCCTTTTCACGGACCGGACCGGCCATGTTTTTTAGCGAGCCAGGACCGTACGGTCCGGTCCATAACGGGCCGCGAGCCGGGCCAAAAGCCCGCTCGCCACGTCCACCCTGAGCGATGATGATACTTTGCTGCAACCGTTGTCGGTTTTTGCTACTACCGGCGTCATTGTTTGCTACATGCTTCACAGCTTAGATGCGACATGCGACGACGGCAGCGACATTTTTGCTACATCTGTTCATGGATTAGCTACAACCAGACTCTGCAAAATTAAAAAAGTTGCAACCGTTTGACAGAGGAAGCTTGAATTGTATGTGCGAAAAGCTTCAACCGGTACTTGTTTTTGCTTCGACAGGTGGACAATTTGCTGCTACCGGCGGCAACCCGAGTAGAGATGCATCTTTTTCTGTGAGCTCGCCGTCTGGGTGCTGTGTCCGGCGAACAATCGGCACCGGAGCGTGGTCGTCGTGCACTAGGGTTGCGAGCGGTCCCACCGGATTACAAGGATGCAACCATGGGCACACGTTGTTGCATCCACGGAGATGATAAACGCACGAAGGCGACATAGGTGAGAGCGGCGACCAACGGCGAGGGCGGCGACCGGAGGCGACGACGGCGAGGCGGCGAGCCGGCAGCAGGGGAGGAGGTGCGGGGGCGCGCAGGTGGGTGGGTAGTGAGTCGGGTGGGGGAGGAGGAGTGGGGGATTCGCAACGATGAGGAAGACGATGACCCAGTCCACGCGAGCGCGTCTAATACAAACAGGGATCGAGCGGTTATGTAGCCTCTGTGTTAGTCAGATCGAACGGCTGGCGCTGGACCGGCCGAAACGTTCGGCCGGCACGCCAGCGCCTAGCGGTTCCCATTTGCTTGTTATTAGCTCGGCCTGCCTTTGTAGCCCGTACACTGACCAAGCCGGCTGGCGGATCGGCGAGGTTTGCTACCGGCCCTAATGCCTGCCACAGGTCTCGGGTCTAAATGGCCCTTACCTACTTTTCTTGATGCAACTCAAAATCAGCAGGGTCATTAACACCTTCAATACTCAGAAAAAGCAGAGCAGCAGCACTGCTTTGCCCCATCTTGAAGTTCCTCACTCCTGCTTATTTTGATCCATCTTGATCTTGGCCAGCAGAAGAACGGCTGCCATTTGCCACTCGTCCCGAGATGAACGGCTAGTAGAGGGATAGGGAGATGGAGACATGCAGTGAGTGAAAAAAGTGCTCGCGCAGCGCCGCCGTGTCGGCTCCCCTCTCCGCGCCCACCTTCCTCCATGCACGACAAGGTGTACGCGTACGCCGGGCAACACGGTGCCACCGTGTACGTCAATTCCATCTGCCAGCTAGTCAAGATCGAGTTTGGCCATGTCAGTGCGCGCCGCAGCAGCTGACCAGGGCGGAGAGGACGTACGTGCAAGAACTGTACGTGAAAAATTTCGAGCAGCTGGAGAACCTAAGAGGCTGAGCCCACCGCTATGCTCGTCCACGCCGGCCACAATAGCGACAACCTTCCAATGCTGCAGAGTAAGCATCTGACCTTCAGACCACTCACGTCACGGCGTCACAGCCGTGCTTCTGAATTCTAACGTCTTTTGTTCAAAACCTTATTCTTTCAGACGCAGTGCCAATCACACCACCGCCTCTTTCGGCAACCCGGATCTGGTTCCAGAATGACCTAGAGATGGACTTCCATATCGTTGCACGAGCTCTCTGGCCGAATGGCAACTTTGCCTTTCAGATGTTCAGATCCTTTTCATGAAGGATAAAGATACTGGAGCAGGGTTTCAGTTGTGTATATTAACCAATACTACTACTGCTGCTACCTGCAAGTGTGTGTGTGTGTGTGTGTGTGTGTGTGTGTGTGTGTGTGTTCAGGTCAATGAAATCACAGGAAGGTGTAAGGCTAAGTGAAGGGCCGCTCACCGAGCATGTGCTCAAACATCAGCGCTTTGCCATTCCCGAGTGCACCACTATGGCCAGCCTAAGAACTTCATATGCTCAAGAAAAGCAACAGTAGCAGCACTACTAATATTGACCAGCTTCGGGTTAAAAAAAATGACCAACTTCGAGTCAAAAAAATATATTCTTTGTGATGCAAGCCTGCATTCAAATCAAATAAAACCTAATATGTGCCCAATGATATAATTATATTCTTTATTAGTTTAAGAATTATTTATGGGATTATGTCAAATTCTAACAAACGTTCGGTAATATTTTAACACCCAACTCAAGATCATCTTAGGAAAAACTATTTATGTGGGAGCTACATACCAAGTATGTGGACACTTGAGAAAGTATTGCTTAGGGCATCTCCAACGCCGACCCGCAAACCTCCCGTAACCGTCTGGACCACGAAAACCATCCAACGCGGTCCTGTATTGATCCGCAGAGTGGTCCGAACGTGATTTCTCCGCGAACCTGAGACAAACGTGGGGGAGGTTTGCGGGAGTCTGAACACACGGAACATCGCTCTCCCTCCCGGCCCACCCAAAAGGAAGGCAGAGCCCGCGCTTAGCATCCCGCAATGTTTTCGCGCCAAAATCCCCCACTCTCTTCTTCCACTCCCCACCGCTCTCCGCCCAATTCCCGCTCTTTTCTCCCACCCTCTCCTTCCCTCCCCGCCGACGCATGGAACCTGCGGAGAACCTGTCGGACATGGAGTCGGCGGAGGTGCCTGAGGATCCGAGCATCACGCTTGCCCGAAAGATCAGCTCGGAGACGCAGCAAAATCGTCGTGTTAAAGCGAGGGACGCAAAAGAGGAGAAGCTGAAGGAGCGACTAGCCGCCGGTGGGCCTGGTGGTGGTTAAGGGTGTAGAGGGCGTGACGGACGAGCAGGTCGACGAAGTCGTGGCGGACGCGCCCACAACACAGAAGGTGCGGCGGCCAAGCTGACGGAGAGGATCAAGGAGATCTTGACGAAGAAGTAGGAGGCACGTGTGAGGCACTCAGATATTGAGGAGAGGAAGGCAGAGAGGTTCAAGCAGTTGATGGAGGTGACGGAGAAGAAGATCAAACTCGAAGAGAGGAGGACCATGATCGAAGAAAGGAAGGCGACGATCGAGAAGAAGAAGGCCGCGCTCAGGAAAAGAGGGTGAAGATCGCCGCCAATGCAGAGGTCACCAAGATGTTGACCTTGAATACCGACTCTTTGGATGCCGACGCTAGAATTATCATGCAATCCATCTGCTACCAGATGTTGGAGCGGCATAAAGATGAGTTGGCGGCGGCGGAAGATGAGGACGCGGACCCGGAGGCCGCCTACGCGGCGACGACGACACCTCCTTGACCGGGGAGGAGCTTGCTGGGATGGCCAGTCCGGCATGGCAGAAATGCACGGATTGCCGGACTGACGGTCTTTTGGATTTGAGCATGTAAAAACTAAGCATATTTGCCTTTTTTTTGTTGTGATCGAGGATGCGATCCGGCACGGACGTGATCCAGTGCGTTGTGTGGATCAACGAACATTTGAATTTCAATTTGCTGGCGGACATATATAGGCTACGGTTGGATGGCGGCCTTCCGCATCCGTGTTTGCGGACTGGTCTCCTCCTGTCTGCGGACGGACGTGGGAGAAAATTTGCGGGTCGCCGTTGAAGATGCCCTTACATATACCGCTTGATCCGACTAGTGCCATCTTTCTTTCTATGTTTTTCGTAATGGTCTGCCTTCCACGGGGCTTCAAAAGACTGATGGCCACTTTAAGGGTGCATGATGCCAATGATCAAGATGTTCGTGAAATCTGATATAATATTGTTGGGTACTTTCTCATTATTCCTTGTGTTTAGTGGAAAGTTGTTTATCTTTTGTTGCTCAGTTTGAGAGTTGTAAGGATGATGTTCACGTTCTTCAACTAAATGTTACTCCCTCCGTCCCATAACGTAAGACGTTTGTCAAAAAAAACCGTACATTATAAAACGGAGGGAGTATCATTTTTCTTTCTTTGTCATAACCTATGTAGTTGGATACGCCTAGGTCTATTATGTAAACCACGATGATAAATGGGGTCATCTAGCGTTGCTTAGTTCGGCTTGACTTTTCTACAATACATTCTTCCTAGTACACTCAATTGACTTGTTTTGGACGAAGCTGCTCATTTCTTAGTTCTTTTTAATGATGCTTAATTGGCCATGCAAATCAACCATACGAGCTAACCATGAATGCAGGCAGCCATGCATGCATGTTACTAGGCAAGGTTGGCTGTACAAGCTCCCATTTTGTCCATGAGGATGAAGTTACAATCATTGGGTCATGTTGCCATGAACTGCATTGGTTTTGTGCATCATGTTGATCTTGGTACAGAACTGAAAGTGCAATACGAATCTTCCTCTTAAAAAAACCCAATAAATTCAGCATTTACTTAAAAATTTGATAAAGCTCCTATATCCTCTAACCTACCCGAGGACTAAACTCATTATCAAGAGGTATTTCGCTGCTGGCCTACCGGAGGACAGATGGCTTTATGTCACTCCATACCATTCAGACCTTTTATAAGGATTCCCTAAGCAAAGGTGGAATAGTTTGTTTTCCATCCTACCCACTTCTCGGTCTTAGAAGCATGTAGTCTCATTTCATATGTTGTTTGTTGTGCTTCTATGCACCATGGATATGGATTTGGTATATATAGGCATATGAGGCATCAGTAACTAACCATTAATCATCGGAATTGCAACATGTATTCTCCGGTGCGCGCTATCATGTGAGATGTTCCTCTCAGGCACGACGACATCACCTTAGCCTTTCGTCACCGCCTCCCTTACCGCCATTCTCTAATGCTCTAGCCATCCCATATTCCATGTTCTCGTGCCACCTTTATAAAGCAGCGCAATGGTATTTGATCAACCGGGATCGAAGAAGATTGGTTCGAGTTGAAACATGCTACGCTGTAATGGTGGGCTGAGACGAAGGAGCCAGCGTAGTAGAGGGATAGGTAGATGTAGTGAGTGGAAAAAGTACTCGTAAATTTAGCTCCTTTTTTGGGTAACAGTTCTTTCCCCTATTCTTTTTGAGAAAGAGGAAAATATAGTTTTCCCCGTCAAATCCTTCCTCATGGATCAACATCCCCTAAACTCTAAAACCAGATTACCCCCCCCCCCCCTCCAAAAAAAACTATGCAAAACCGGGTGAATGTGGCCCTGGGTGGTTTTGGGGAGGAGCTAGGGTGGTTTTGCACGCTTGCTGACATGTCAA
>NC_041381.1:594101772-594116590 GCF_002162155.2 Triticum dicoccoides
CTCCACGCGCAGCGCCGCCATGCCGGCTCCCCTCTCCGCGCTCTCCTTCCTCCATGCACGACAAGGTGTACGCGTACGCCGGGCAACACGGCGCCACCGTTTACATCAATTCCATCTGCCCAGGGCGGAGAGGACGTACATGCAGCAACTGTACGTTTTTTTTTTGAACAAAAGCAGCAACTGTACGTGGAGGCGTTGGAGCAGCTGGAGAACCTCAGGAGGCCGAGCCCGCCGCTATGCTTGTCCACGCCGGCCACAATAACAACCTTCCAATGCTGCAGAGTAAGCATCCGACCTTCAGACCACTCACGTCACGCCCATGCTTCTGAATACTAACGTCTTATGTTCAAAAACCTTCTTCTTTTAGATGCAGCGCCGGCCGCACCGCCGCCTCTTCCGGCGACCCCGATCTGGTTCCACAACAACCCAGAGATGGACTTCCAGATCGTTGATGAGCTCTCTGGCCGAATGGCAACTTTGTCTTTCCTGTGTTGCACGGATACTTTGATATGTATCGGATACCCGATATGGGGATACACCCGATACGCCAATTTTCTAAAAACATGGATACGGAGATTCATTTATATATAGTATTACATATATTAATTATTAAAAATATGAAAAAAAACACTTCCTCCGTTCCTAAATATAAATTTTTGTAGACATTTTAAATGAACTACAACATACGGATGTATGCAGACATATTTTAGAGTGTAGATTCACTCATTTTGCTTCGTATGTAGTCACTTGTTGGAATATCTAAAAAGACTTATATTTGGGAACGGAGGGAGTAAGGATATTCTAAGTCAAAGAATGCCTCAATAGGATTACCCCATTTCTTTTCTTGCACTTGGTCCACTTCCATTAATTGGCAGTGGGATTTCCCTAGGTTTGCTGCTGCAATCAGTGCATCGACCCTCCCTTGCTCACATTTCAATTGAACAAGAACATTGATAGTCATGTTTTGCCATGAACTCTCGCCCATGTTGGGAATCTTCAAAAGGTGCGCCTTTACTATTGATAGGATTTCATGTCGAATGAGGGGTTTCAGGTATCAAAAAATGTATCGCAACAGTATCCCTGGAGTATCAAACATTTTTTTTCTTTTTTCTAAATAAAAAAATTGAGGGATACTTACGGGATACATATCGGGGCCATATCCGGCTAGATACGCGTGTTTTCTGAAGTATCCGCGCAACGTATTGCCTTTCAGATGTTCAGATCCTTCTCATGAAGGACAAAGATGCAGGGCAGAGTTTCAGCGGGGGCAGCGACAAGAGGCGATCATTCTCATGAAGGACAAAGATGCAGGGCAGAGTTTCAGCGGGGGCAGCGACAAGAGGCAATCGATTCGATTGAAATTCTTTGTTTTATTTCGTGTACTTTGATGTAATTTTATTTCTCCTGCAAAGTTGTGACATGAGTGGTCTATAAAGGCCCGAGTCTAAAACCTGATCACGCCGGCCGCTCCTCGCGGCACCTGTACTTGTTAGAGCACATGAACACTTGTCTCACTGGTCAGATGGTGGCGTTCGAGACGGTGGCCGAGACCTTCCAGCGGGTGCCTCCTGCCCTCCTTCGGCCGTCACCTGCAAGGAGCACTTGCAGCTGCTCGTCAAGGACATGTCACTAGGGGCGTCCGATGCCACCTGTGTGTGGACCTCTGGGTTCTCGAGGACAATTGCGGCAGTGCGACTAATAAGTCCTCGATTCCGAGGGTGGTAGCTCCATTGCATCCATCGGGCCGGGTGATTCGATTGACCGGCGATCAATTCCAACGGGCGGCACGGTGGCCCTGTGCGGGAAGGTCTGTGGAGATTTTTGAAGTCAGCAAGCTAGGTGTAAAACGGCCCTAAATCCTCCCCAAAACCACACCTCGCCACATTTATCCGGTTTTGTAGAATTCAGGGGTATACTGATCCATGAGGAAGGATTTAAGGTGAAAACTATACTTTCCTCTTTGAGAAAACCATACATTTGCTTGTTTTTAGCCCGGCCTGCCTTGTAGCCGGTACGCACGTCGACCGGGCCGGTTCCTCTGGCGAGGTGTGCGGCCCTTACGTACTTTCCTGGGTTGTCTAAAAAAACCTAGTTTCCAGGGCGGCCACTGTTTATTCTCGTACGTATTCCTATGTGATTTTTCAACACAAAAACACATATTCCTCTCAGCATCCTGCCTTGTGTTTGTGTGTCGGTTTTCTCAAAAAACAAATTGAACATTTTTTAGTTAGACGAGCATTTTTAAATTTTTGAGACAATTTTATAAAGTTTTTGATATTTTTTGAAAATGGTGGACATTTTTAAAAATACACAAACATATTTTAAAATATGTGAACATTCTTTAGATTTGATGATCTTTGTATGAAATAAACACAAAAAATGAGAATATTTTCAAAAATACATGACCATTTTTATGAAAGTCGAGTAGATTTTTTTTCAAATTCTTCAATTTTTAAAACAATACACTGATCTTTTATTTTTGAGAAAAAATTAAAATCCTTGACCCTTTTAATAATATGAACATTTTTTGTAAATTTTATGAAAAAAATTTAGGAAAAACTATAACAAAAGTTTAGTAATGTGTTAACACCCAAATCAAGACCGTCTTGCGAGAAACTGATTTATGTGGGAGTTCTTGAAAAAACATTGCTTACATTCCGATTGATCCGATTAGTGTCATCTTTCTTTTTGTAGCTTTGCATAATGGTCTGCCTTCTACAAGGGTCTACAGACCGATGGACGCTTTTGTTACTACGTTTGGGAGTTGTAAGGTAGCCATTGACGTCCTTCAACCCAATGTTATCAATTTTTTTCTTTGTCATAAACTTATGTAGTTGGCTTTTGAATCATTGGATGGTTGCACTAATGAACTCAAAGATGAACACCTGTCAAAGGCAAAGTTGTGCTCCACATTTTTCCGCGGTATGTATTGTCTACCACAAGCTCATTTTCTTACCAAACTTTGCGAAACACACCACGGCGGTTTCTTGAAGAAGGGTTCTGAAGCTTGCCAAACAGTCCATACACCTAGGTTTATAATGTGAACCGCAATGATAAGTGCGGTCATCTGGGTTGTTGGGCCCAACTTTTGTAAAATACACACTCTTCCTAGTTCACTCACTGGACTGGTTTTGGACGAACCTAGCAACTCATTTCTTAGTTGTTTTTACTGATGTTTAATTAGCCATGCAAATGACCATGTGAATTGCTAACCATGGATGCAGGCAGCCATGCATGCATCTTACTAGGCGAGATTGGGTGCACAAGCTCCCATTTTCTCCATGAGGACCGAGTGACAACCATTGAGCTCTATTTTCATGAACTGTGTTGGTTAGGTGCATCATGTTGATCTAGGTACGTAACTGAAAGTGCAATTATCTTCCTCTTAAAAAAATAAAACTCACCACTTATCTAAATAACTGATAAAAGCTCCCATATCCAGTGAGCTACCCAAGGACTAAACTCATTACCGAGAGATATTTCACTACAAACCTACCGGAGGACCGATGGCCTTATGTCACTTCCTACCATCCAAACCTTTTATAAGGAGCAAGGCTTCCTTCCCTAAGCAAAGCAAAGAAGGAATCGTTCACTTCTCCGTCTTTGCTTTGCTTAGATGGATTTGATACATATGGGCATATGATGAAGCCTCATGTCATTCATCCACTGTACGTGTGTGCCTGCACTACATCATGGACATGGATTTGATACATATGGGCATATGAGGCTTCAGGAATTACCGATGGAGTTACAGAATGAGATCACGCATTCGCTGGCACGTGCCACCATGCCTGACCCTCATGGGACGCACTCATGCACCAGCTTAATCTCCGTGCACCTCATCGCTTGCCGCTAGGCCCTCTGCTGCTCTATCCATCCCGTGCTCCATGCTTTCATGCCATCTAGAAAACACCGCCGTGATCTCGTGTTAGCTTGCGTGGTGTATGGATAGGAGGATATTCGTTCAGCATGGTATGCAGTTTTGTTGAGATGTGGGTAGATATTTGATCTAATGCAGTACAAAGAGCCATCTTCCAGGGTGAAAAAACATATATTTGAGCCCGGCCCGCCTTGTGGACGGTACATTGACCAGGCTGGCCTGCCACTGTTCTCGGGTCTATATGGCCGTTACCTTCTTCTCAAAAAAATGGCCCTTGCCTACTTTCCTTGGCGCTACTCAAAATTAGCAGGGTCATTAACAACTTGAGATACTCAGCAAAAGCACAGCACTACTTTGCTCCATCCTCACCTCATTCCTGCTTATTTCGATCCATCTTGATCTTAGCCAGCCGAAGAAGGGCTGCCATTTCCCGAGATGAGATCCAATGACGCAACAACGGTGCGGCCTCATGTTGTGCAGTCCGTAAAGTTAGAAGCCGGCCATACGCACGCACGCTTTGCACGCACGTGTCACGAACTAGGTCTCCAGGGAAGTGAAATTGGAGAGGGAATTGGGAATCGGAGGTAACAAACAGAGGGTTAGGTTCAGGCAAGAGGATAGTTAATCAGACTTTTCATGCCCTTCTCTCCTCACCTGCCACGCCTTAAGAGACGAGACCACACACACACGCTCACCGCTCACTGAGTCATTACATGGGCCTGGCCCTAGTCACGGGACGCAGCCCGATACACCGGTGGGTCGTGACATTCCCCCCGCCTTAGATTCGGTATGTCCCCATGCCGGTGCACGAGGAAAACGACGAGGAAAATCCTCTTCCTTCTCCCAGGTCGCGTCGGACACCGGCCAGTCTGACCTCTTAGCGAGAATTCTGCCTGTTGTGGTTGCCCTGTGCGTGCGTGTCTCCGAGCTGATGATTGCTTCAGGAACAGTAAAGGCAAGGAAATTCAGTTCATCACTGACCTTGGTTGCTGTTGGAACATGGCACTTGAGCTGAGACACATGCACCACTGGATGCACTTGACTTGACTTGGGCAGATCCAGGCGATACGCTGCATTACCAATTTGAGCCAGAATCTTGTATGGTCCGAAGAAGTGGAAAGAGAGTTTCTGGTTCAACCTGTCGGCCAATGACGTCTGTATATATGGATGAAGCTTGAGGTAAACCGAGTCACCAACCTCGAGACTTCGTTCAGAGCGATGCTTGTCCACTTGCAACTTCATCCTTTGCTGGGCACGAAGCAATTGTTGACGAAGTAGCTGCAGCATCTCACTGCGCTCTTGAAGCCACACATCCAGACCAGCCACAGAACTAGTGGTGCTTGGCACAATTCCAAGATGACGAGGTACATGTCCATAGAGCACTTCGAACGGTGGCTTGTCCAACGCCGAGTGATATGTTGTATTATACTAGTATTCAGCCAGATGGAGCCACTCAAACCATTTCTTAGGACAAGCATACACTGTGCAGCGAAGATATGTTCCAAACACTGGTTCAGCCGCTCAGTCTGGACGTCCGTCTGCGGATGATAGGCGGAGCTCATGTGCAACACTGTGTCAGAGAGTTTGAAGAGAGCTTGCCAAAAGTTGCTGGTGAAGATACGGTCGCGATCAGAGATGATCACCTCAGGCAAACCATGAAGACGGTACACAACAGTCATATATGCTTGAGCCACTTGGAGGGCTGTGAATGGATGAGCCAAGGGAATGAAATGCCCATACTTGGTAAGCTTGTCGACGACGACCAGAATTACGTCGTGCCAGTGTGAGTTGGGTAACCCTTCAATGAAATCAAGGCTGACCACCTCCCATGGCCTTTTGGGAATGGGCAGGGGCTGAAGCAAACCGGGTGTCTTGACATGTTCAGGTTTGGCACGCTGACAGATCTGACATTCCGCCACAAATCGTTTGACATCCTGCTTCATTTTGGTCCATGCAAACAGTTGTTTGATACGATGATAAGTGGCATAGATTCCAGAATGTCCCCCGATGCCACTGGAGTGCAGAGCTTGCATAATGTGGTTCTGAGCCAAGGGGTTGGCTCCAACCCAGATACGGCCTTTGAAGTGAAGAAGACCATCTCGGAGGGAAAATTGACCCTTCCCCGTGCCTGGTGGTGATGCGCTTAATTCAGCTATGAGTTGAGAAGCATGCGGATCATCCGCGTAACCTTGTTGCAGATTGTCCATCCATGTCGGGGTCACTGAAGAAATAGCCATCACTCTAGTGTCCTCGTGTTGCCGAGACAGTGCATCTGCTGCTTGATTGGCCACGCCTTGTTTGAACTGAATCTTATATTGGAAACCCATGAGCTTGACAAAAGCCTTGTGTTGGACACCAGTGTGCAAATGTTGTTCCGCGAGGTGCAACAGACTACGATGATCTGTGCGGATGATGAACTCAACATGTTACAGGTAAGGGCTCCATTTGTCTACGGCGTAGATGATGGCAAGACACTCCTTCTCATAGGTAGACAGGGCTTGACTTCGGGTGAGCAAGGCCTTGCTGAGATATGCCACTGGGTGATCTTTCTGCATGAGGACTCCTCTGATGCCTGTGTTGCACGCATCCGTTTCCAACACAAACTGTACCCCAAAATCTGGAATGGCTAAAACTGGTGCCTTGATCATAGCTTGCTTGAGTAGTTCAAAAGCAGTTTGCTGGTCGGGACCCCATTGAAATGGAACATGCTTCTTCAGAAGTTGAGTCAATGGTCGTGCCAGGATGCCATAATGCTGCACAAACTTGCGGTAGTACCCAGTTAAGCCCACAAATCCACGCAATGCCTTGGATGATGTCGGGAAAGGCCAATTCTTCACTCCTTGGACTTTGGCCGTATCGGTTGCCACCCCTTTTTCACTGACCATGTGCCCCAAATATTCAATCTCTTGTTGCATGAAAGAACATTTGCTTTGCTTCAAGAAAAACTGATTTTGTTTCAGTACCTCAAAGACCCGTCAGAGCTGTTGCAAATGTTCCTCTTTTGTTTTGTTGTAAACTAACACATCATCAACAAACACAAGCACACTATGGCGCAGATCGGGTTCAAAGAGTTGATTCACCACTCCTTGGAAGTTTGGTGGTCCATTAGTGACCCCAAAGGGCATCACCAGGAACTCATACAAGCCTTGATGAGTCTGGAATGCAATTTTGTATTGATCTTCTGCTGCAACACGAATTTGATGGTACCCCGACCTGAAATCCAATTTGGTGAAAATTCGGGCACCTGCTAACTCATCGAGTAACTCGTCAATCACTTGCATGGGGTTCTTGTTCTTGATTGTAAGGGCATTGAGGTGACGGTAATCAACACAGAAACACCAATTGTCATCTTTCTTTCGCACGAGCAACACCGGAGTAGCAAATGGACTCACACTGTGTTGAATAATGCCGTTGCACAACATCTCCTTAACTTGCTTTTCAATCTCTGTTTTTTATTATGGTGTATAGCAATAGGGGCGTACTTTAACTGGTTGTGCTCCAGCCACCAGTGGAATGCGATGGTCTGCAGCTCGACGCGGCGGCAGGGTTTGAGGTGTAGCAAACAATTCAGCAAACTCCTCCAACAATGGCTGCACTTCACTCGGTATAGTATGCTCTTCTGTTTCAGAGCTCTATTCAAGGGAGCGCATTGTGGATACTGTGGCCGGAGACACTTGCACCATGTGTGTGACAGCATGATGACGAAGCAGCCACGCACCTTCCTTGCTGACATCTTCTTGCAACTCACGACTTTGTCAGTAATCCCTTGGAGGGTGATACGTCTCCCCTTGTGAGAGAACCGGAGACAATGCCCCCTCCAGTTTTCCCACATGGGGCTATGATCACAAAGCCAGTCGGCTCCCAGAATCAGGTCATAACAGCCCAGCGGTAGCACTTTGACATCCTGAGTGAATGAATGTCCTTGCACTCCCCATTCCAGTTGAGGCACAAAAGAATCACACCTCATCCTGTTGCCATCTGCAATAACAAACGTCGATGGAGGTGTTGGTTCGGTGGTGAGATCCATCTCCTTGACCAGTTTCTCATTCAAAAATGAGCAATCACTGCCTGAGTCCACTAGGATTAATATGTGTCGCCTGCCGATGAAACCGTGCAGCCGGAGTGTGTGCTTGGTCAAGCTCTTGGACATAGCCTCCGGTGAGCGAAGCATCATGATCTCGCTATCATCACTGGATGCACCCATCTCGTCCTCTTCTCTTGGAGGATCCTCAGCTTGGAGCACCTCAATCAGTTCCTCAATAACATGGAGATGCACGTGATCAGGGCACTTGTGTGTTATGCTCCATTTGTCTCCGCAGGTGAAACATAACCCTTTTGCCCTGCGGAAGGCCTTGAGAGACTCCGCCTTGTCATCTGTCTTGGAGGAGGTAGCATGACGAGCCTCATCAGATTTGCCAGTCACTTTGGACAGCACATTGTGCTTGTACTGATCACGATCATGCTTGTTCCGGTCACGATCGTGCTTGTAAAATGAATGCCTCTTGTACGGGTCCAACTCCTCTTCCTGCAACATTGCCAAAGTACAAGCAGTATCGAGATTTTCGGGGCGATGTAACCAAATAGCAGAACGAATGTCATCCCGCAATCCCGAAACAAACTCCTCCACAAAGAAACTCTCATCTAAGTTGGAATTGTAAATCAAAATTTGATGCCTTAGTTGCTCAAAATGCTCATAGTATTCAGCTACACTACCAGTTTGCCTAAGAGAACGCAATTGTCTACGGTAATTGACATACTTGTTCTTCCCAAACTTCTCCTACCAAACTGCACATAGCTGGCCAATTATCTATGCCGCCCTGGGCTTCAACATTCTGCCACCACAAGGCAGCTGTGCCCCGAAAGTTCAACACAGCATAGCGAGTTTTGAAGCTCTCCTAGACTCTAAACAACTCAAAATAAATTTCACATTGTTGCTGCCAGAGCTTAGGATTTTCCCCATCAAACTTTGGGAATTCCATTTTGGGTGTGTGCGATCCTGGTGGACGCCCCCAATGCTCACGATATGCCTTATCATCTTCATACCCTTGCTCTCCTCCCCAAAATTGCGACCCGGAATTGAGACACTGGGATGGGGCGCACATGTGACCGGGGCGCGCATCAGGGCTCCCAGGAGCCCTGGAGCATCACCCCAGAAGAGATGGGCATCGCGGCGGTCACTTGACCCGGATCCAGCACGCCCGAGGTGGTAGTGGTTGGCGGCGGCTCGATCCTGATGCGGGCGCAGCAGGTGCGTGGACGGCACCGGTGTAGTCCTCGGAGATGGAGCGGTCACTCCTCCGTGGTCGATCTCCGGCTGCTCGACCCCAGGCCCCGCGTCCTGGTTGCTTGCGGGCGGCGGCCCCCTGGTCGAGGCCGTCCTGATGTCGACGGTGGCCGGCCCCTCTAGCGACGTGGACGCGTCGCCGCCCCCATTGATCTGCATGACCTCCATGGCCGCCTTCGTCTGGGCTTGCTCCTCTTTCAACTCCGCCACTGCCCCCTTCAAATCCTTGAACACCGCGAGCAGCTGCTTCATCAGATCGGCCATAGTCTGATTCTGCTCGTTCATCTCCTCCACTCTTTGGCTCATGGCCTTGATCTACTGGTTCTGTCTGTTTGGCGCCAGCATGGGCAGGATCGGTTGCTCTGAATACCAATTGTCATGAACTAGGTCTCCAGGGAAGTGAAATTGAAGAGGGAATTGGGAATCGGAGGTAACAGACAGAGGGTTAGGTTCAGGCAAGAGGATAGTTAATCAGACTTTTCATGCCCTTCTCTCCTCACCTGCCACGCCTTAAGAGACGAGGACACACACACACGCTCACCGCTCACTGATTCATTACATGGGCATGGCCCTAGTCACAGGACGCAGCCCGGTACACCGGTGGGCCGTGACAACACGGAAGGTTTCGGAGCTCTGGCACGGCGACCGGCGCGGCAAGCAATCTTCCCCGTTAGACAAATACAGTAGAGAATTCCCTCCCGCCCCAACGAGGACGACTCTCTCCTCCTGCTCTATTGAATTAATGATGACAATTAAAGCCGAGTTCGTGTTGCGCCAGTACGTACTAGCTACCCCTTGGACCCAAGTACACCACCAAGGCTCACCATCACTGGAGCCAGCAGACGCAAGACACCGGGACGTCGCGACAACACTTCTACTTCGCTACAACCCCCCATAAACACATCAACGCATGCGATTTTTTCATACTCTTTCATAATAAAAGATAGGATGGTCTTTTTTTAAAATACATCTTGAACATATACGCATGAGGCACCCTCTACTGGGCCGGCCCATTGGTGACAGTTGTAGGGAGGGTGACCCGAGATGTAAAAAGTCATAAAATAAGTGCATGCACCCGCTAAGAATCGAACCACATACCTCTCGCACATAAAATTGAGTGGCTCACCAATCAAGCTAACTAGTGTTTGTGAATAAATAGGAGCGTGCGAACTTAGACTAGCCATAGTGGGAGTAACTTCAATAGTAACATCGAGTCCAACTCAGCCAATTTGCTTATGTGGCAGTGAGTTAATGAGGAGAGAGGTAGTTATAGTAACTTAGCTAGTTACTGTAACATCACATGTCCCAATGCAATATGAGTCTATAAACTAATAAATGAAGTTTTGCATGTTACCACACATATATTACTACCCACTACGAAGGTAGTAATATAGTCTAAGAATATGTGTATGTTACTAGTGTATGTTACTCACCATTGTGGCTTTTCTTAAGAATCCCTCCGCCCGGATTTATTGGGCGCTTGAGCCAAAACGGGAAGACGAAGAAAATTACACAGGCAGAGAAATTGGAAATAAATCTCTTAGCTAATCGCCGCTATTAATTAGGCCTATTAACTAACCGTGCATGCAATGCCTACTGCCTGATCCAACCAAAAAGCCCCATGCGCTAGCTGAAACCGGATCCTCTAACATTGAAAAGGGAAGTTAGAGAAGCTACAGTATCCTAACTTTCTTTCTTTCTATTTATATGATTAAGACTAAAATGATTTAAACTAATTTGCAAATTAATGATCTATTGTGTACATTTATAGTAATTACATACAAACAACTGATGGTGAAATGAAATTAATTTTAAATTATTTATATCTATAGTAAATATCAACAGTAAACAACTTACTAACTACCTATTAATATCCTCTAACTTTCCTTCTTTATTTTACACCAGGCTAGCACTGTAGCATGGTGACTTCCCTTTTCAATGTTAGATGATCCGGTTCCGCGCTAGATTCCATGGAGAGACGCTGGAATCAAGGGCATAAAGTGAATTGCTTAAATGCAGCAACCTTTTTTTAGAAACTATGCAGCAGCCTAATAAACATGGTAGTACGAGTTTTGGTGGCTCTCGGAAGACTCGGACCCAATAAACCAAATGGAGGGAGTAACATCACGGTAGAATTCAAAAACGTAGAATCCAGGCATCTTTTCAATTTTTTGAACTTTTGTTGAAAATTCTGAATGAACTTCCAAAAGTTGTATAATGTTTCAAAATCCAACATTTTTTGAACAACTTGAACACATTTTGAAAAAACTCATTTTGCATAAAAGCATGAATATTTTTTGAAAATTTTGAACAACATTTTTTAAAAGCATGAACATTTCAAAAAATTGAAGGAGATATGTTAGTTCAAAATGTTAAGAAACTTTTACTCGAACAACATTTTGAACACTTTTAAAGAAATATGAAGAGACACCAAAACTTCCGTTGAACATGCTAGTTTTGGACACCTTCTGTTTGGGCCTACACGGACACCTTCCGTTGAACATGGTCTAGTTTTCGACATTCTTGAGATGACACCAATTTTTGCTAGCAGATGGGCATGCGCATGGTAGACATCCATGTCAGGTTTGAATGAATTCTGACACCTTATGCACGTTGCGTGACGTCTGGCCATTTATCAGTCATTTTCACCGAGAACTCCAAAGAATGCAAGAATTGTCAAAAACTTAAATATCTTGGGTTGGTGCCTTAAATTGATCATATAAGCTCATGGATAAAGTTCGGGATCAATTGAAGATGCAAAAAAATTACTCTCATACAGACCCATGTGGCCTACCTGAACACCCTTCATTGAACATGATATATTTTTGAACATGCGTGAAATAACCCCAAGTTTTGCCAGCAGGTGGGCATGCCCATGGTAGGGATCCACGCCGGGTTTGAACGAATTTCGACATTATATGCAAGTTGCATCACGTCCGACCATTTATCAGCCATTTTCACCAAGAAAACTCCAGAAAATGCAAGAATTGGCAAAAACTCAAACAACTTGTCATGGTGCCTTTGATTTGGCCATTTAAGCTTCTTCTCAATATAAATTATAAAATTTGATCTGGAATTTCACAAAATGTCCATGTACTTATACGGACCCTTCTCGCCTGCCCGAACAACTGTCGAACATGGTTTATTTTTGGACATGCATGAAATGACTCCAACTTTTTCCATCGGGTGGGCATGCACATGATAGACATTCATGGCAGGTTTGAACGATTTTCGACATCGTATGCAAGTTGCGGCACCTCCATCCATTTATTGGTCGTTTTTCACCGAGAAAACTCCAGAAAATAAAAATTCGAAAACTCAAACAACTAGGCATGGTGTCTCGAGTTGGTTATATATGTTCATGGAAAATTATTGGGGTCATTTGACGATGGAAAAAAATGTGCTCTCACACGGACCCTTTTAATCTATACGAACACCATCCATTGAAAATGGTCTATTTCACAAAAGGTTATTGTTTCGTGAAAACTATTCACAATGTTCAAACATGTTCCTGTTTAGAATTTTTTTTTCTCAAAACTCAAAAAATGTTTGGGAATTTTAAAAAATGTTCGCACTTTTGAAAAATTGTTCAGAACTTAGAAAATACTCCCATTAACAAGTTTAGTTTTGTAAATTCCAAAAATGTCCTCGTGTTTTCAGAAAATGGTTCCTGTCATAAAAGGCTTGTTTCTAGAAAAATGTTTTTTCAAAGTTTGTTAGAGTTGTTGAAACAATTGTTGGATTTTCAAACATTACTCGTTTAACAAAAATATTCATGAGTTTCAAAGAACAAGATAAAAAGTCCAAAAACTACCCGGATTCTCCGTTGTAGTTAGTTCTTAAAAAGGCGCGCCCTTTATTAATCAACAACGCGTCTCAGGTTAGCTGGTTAGCGGCTTGTCTTTTTCACCTAGAGGCGCAGAGTTCGAATTGTTGTGAGGTCGCTCTTTATTCCATTTTTTGCGATTATATCGCTGCCGTAGGTGCGACCGCTACTGCGGCCACCTTCTTGGGCCGGCCCAATCAGGGTACGTACAGCGTACATACAACTTGTCTCAAAAAAAAAATCATACGTCATACATGTGAAAAAGTCCAGATTACCCTTTATACATTTTGCGTGCGAACCCCGCGCGGCCAAGCACACTGGCCAGCATCTCCTGCGGATGTCGCCAGCCGCCAGACGACGCCGCCTCGCCGGCACGGCCGCTACCCTAGGAACCGCAGGCCTCCGATGCGATCTGGTCCGCAGGTCGACGAGATCAACCCGAGCGCCGAGATACCCGCCGCCACCTTCCCCAGCGCCCGCGCGGGCTCTCTCGGCAGCCGTCTTCGGTGGCGGCGAGGGGGGAAGGGGGGCTGAAAGGGTGGCTGGGCGGCGGATCCCTTATCGCCCCCGAGTTGCCCCTGGGGTGACGCAAGGGCCGCGGTGGGTCGTTACGAGAGAGCACGTCGAGCTCTGGTTCAATTAATTCAGAGATGAACGGCCTTCTTTATCAAAGATAAAGTTGTGCTACCGTGGAAATTTTCCAAAGCTATGTATTGTCTACGATGAGCTCATTTTCTTACCAAAATTTGCCAATGATGGGCTTGACCTCTGTACAGTACACTCTTCCTAGTCCAGACTGGTTTTGGACGAAGCTAGCAACTCATTTTTTAGTTATTTTTATTGATGTTTAATTAGCCGTGGAGATCAACCATGTGAGCTAACCATGGAAGCAGGCAGCCAGGCATGCATGTTTCTAGGCGAGGTTGGCCGTACGGTACAAGGTCCCATTTTGTCCACGAGGATGGAGTTACAATCATTGGGTCATATTGCCATGAACCGTGTTGGTTAGGTGCATCGTGTTGATCTTGATACAGAACTGAAAGTGCACTACAAATCTTCCTCTTACAAAAACCCAACAAATCCAGCATTTATTATTTAAATAATTGATAAAGCTACTATATCCACTAACCTACCCGAGGACTAGACTCATTACCAAGACATATTTCGCTACTCGTCTACCGGAGGACCGACGGCTTTGTGTCACTCCATACCATTCAGACCTTTTATAAGGAGTATGCCTTCCCTAAGCAGAGGTGGAATAGTTTGTTTTTCATCCTACCCACTTCTCCTGTCTTAGAACCACGTAGTCTCATTTCATATGTTATTTGTTGTGTCTCTACACAACATGGATGTGGATTTGGTATATATAGGCATATGAGGCATCAGGAATTAACGGTTAATCATGGGAATTGCAACATGTATTCTCCAGTGCGCGCTATCATCTTCGATGTTCCTCTCAGGCACAACGGCATAAGCTTAGCCTTCGATCACCGCGTCCCTTGCCGCCATACCCTAATGCTCTAGTCATCCCATATTCCATGTTCCCGTGCCACCTTTATAAAGCGGCGTGATGATATTTGATCAACGGGGATTGAAGAAGATTGGTTCAAGTTGAAACATGCTATGCTGTAATGGTGGGCTGAGACGAAGGAGCCAGCGTAGTAGAGGGATAGGTAGATGTAGTGAGTGAAAAAAGTACTCGTAAATTTAGCTCCTTTTTTGGGTAACAGTTCTTTCCCTTTTTTTCTTTTTGAGAAAGAGGAAAGTATAGTTTTCCCCGTTAATCCTTCCTCATGGATCAACATCCCCTAAACTCTAAAACCCGATT
>NC_041381.1:594116849-594143803 GCF_002162155.2 Triticum dicoccoides
TGCAAAACCGGGTGAATGTGGTTTTGCACGCTTGCTGACATGTCAAAAATCCCCACAATCTCCACGTGCAGCGCGGCCGTGCCGGCTCCCCTCTCCGCGCCCTACGTCCTCCATGCACGACAAGGTGTACGCGTACGCCGGGCAACACGGCGCCGTGTACGTCAATTCCATCTGCCAGCTGGTCAAGATCGAGTTCACTGATGTCAGTGCGCGCCGCCGCAGCTGACCAGGGCGGAGAGGACGTACGTGCAGCGACTGTACGTGGAGGCGTTCGAGCAGCTGGAGAACCTCAGGAGGCCGAGCCCGCCGCTATGCTCGTCCACGCCGGCCACAACAACAACTTTCCAATGCTGCAAAGTAAGCATCCGACCTTCAGACCACTCACGTCATACCCATGCTTCCGAATTCTAACGTCTTATGTTCAAAACCTTCTTCTTTCAGACGCAGCGCCGGCCGAAGCGCGGCATCTTGTGCCGACCCCGATCTGGTTCCAGAACAACCCAGAGATAGACTTCCAGATTGTGGATGATGAGCTCTCTGGCCGAATGGCAACTTCGCCTTTCGGATGTTCAGATCCTTCTCATGAAGGATAAAGATGTAGCAGCAGAGTTTCAGCGGGGGGCGGGGACAAGAGGCGATCGATTCGAGTGAAATTTTTTGGTTTAGTTCGTGTACTTTGATGTAGTTTTGTTTCTCCTGCGAAGTTGTGACATGAGTGATCTGTAAAGGCCAGACTCTAAAACCTGATCACGCCAGCTGCTCCTCACCGGACTTGTACTTGCTGGAGCACATGAAGACCGGTCTCACTGGTCAGATGGTGGCATTCGACACGACGACCGAGACCTTCTGGCGGGTGCCTCCTGCCCTCCTTCGGCCGTCACCTGCAAGGAGCACTTGCAGCGTCTCATCAAGGACAGGTCACTAGGGGCGTCTGATCTAGGCCACCTGTGCATGGACCTCTGGGTTCTCGAGGACTACGGCGGCGGTGCGACTACCAAGTCCTCGATTCCGATGGCGTTAGCTTCATTGCATCCATCGGGCTGGTTGATTCGATTGACCGGCGATCCATTCCGACGGGCGGTAACTCTATTCCCTTGTAGCCAGGAAGGAGGGCGGGGATCAGAGACGGCACGGTGGCGTTGTGCGGGAAGGTCTATAGAGATTTTGGGCAAGTCAGCAAGCTAGGTGCAAAACCACCCTAAATCCTCCCCAAAACCACACATGGCCACATTTATCTTGTCTACAAAAACATGGCCACATTTATCTAGTTTTATAGAGTTGATGGGGCTACTACGCATCGTCCGGCAGATCTTTTTAAAGGATCCGACGCCTCGCGAGTCGTTAGACACGACAAAATCATATGGCCGAACGTCTTTCTCTTCTTTGCAACAATGACCTTGTTGCGGAAACTCTTGTAACACAGATTGTGTTGCGGATTTTTTTGCAGCATCCGTCTTGTACGGGATTTATTTTTTGCAACATATGTCATGTTGCAGTTTTTTTTCCGTCTTCACTGTTTTTTGCAACAAAGGTATTGTTGCAGAAAAACTTTGCAGCTGAGGTGATGTTGCATATATTTTTTCGTTTGTCTTCATCTCTGTATGGTGTGCGGAA
Organism: Triticum dicoccoides; assembly: GCF_002162155.2. Lineage (NCBI taxonomy): Eukaryota > Viridiplantae > Streptophyta > Magnoliopsida > Poales > Poaceae > Triticum > Triticum dicoccoides. The sequence continues at coordinate 594,118,464 of NC_041381.1, forward strand.
CAAACTTATGCAACATAACTGATGTTGCAGAAATCTTGCTTGCAACAGTGTAGATGTTACAAAACAAAACACCACCGCCGTTCGCCGTAAGCCCGTCGTAGGGAGAGAGACATGCTTGGTCCAGTAAGCCACATGTCGATCAAGGGAGGCGGCGGACACCCGCGTTAAATCCGCCGGTTGAGCGATAGCCTTTTCTGTTAAATAATCTAGTTTTAGAGTTTAGAGGAATATTGGTCCACGAGGAAGGGTTTAAGGGGGGAAACTATACTTTCCTCTTTGAGAAAACCACACATTTGGTTGTTTTTAGCCTGCCTCGTGGCCTGTACGCACGTCGACCTGGCCGTATTGCCATGGCGAGGTGTGAGGCCCTTACCTACTTTCCTGGACAGCCACTGTTGATTCTCGTACATATTCCTCTGTGATTTCTCAAAAAACACATGTATTCCTCTCGGCGGGCTGCCTTGTGTTTGTGTGTCTGTTTTCTCAAAAAGAAAATCTTTGATGAATTTTGGAGTTACACGAACATTTTTTAAGTTTCAAGAAAATATCTAAAATTAATGATATTTTATGAAAATGGTGAACATTTTTTAATATACACAAACATATTTTTAAATTGCATGAACATTCTTTAGAATTGATGAGCTTTTTATAAAATAAACACAAAAATGAGAATATTTTTCAAAAATATGTGACCATCTTTATGAAAGTCGAGTAGATTTTTTCAAATTCTTCAAAAAAAAATACGGATATTTTTATATTTTAGAAAAGGTAAAAATCCTTGAACCTTTTAAATAATACGAACATTTTTGTAAATTTTATGAAAAAAATCTTAGGAAAAACCATAACAGAAGTTTAGTAATGTGGTAACACCCAAATCAAGTCCGTCTTATGAAAAAATTATATATGTGGGAGTCCTTGAAAAAACATTGCTTACATACCGATTGGCCCGACTAGTGTCATCTTTCTTTCTATAGCTTTGCATAATGATCTGCCTTCTACAAGGGTCTATATACCGATTGGCGCTTTTGTTACTATGTTTGGGAGTTGTAAGGATGTTGTTGACGTCCTTCAACCCAATGTTATCAAATTTTTCTTTGTCATAAACTTATGTAGTTGGCTTTTGTATCATTGGATGGTTCCACTAATGAACTCAAAGATGAACACCCTTTTCTCAAAGGCAAAGTTGTGCTCCACATTTTTCCACAGTATGCATTGTCTACCACAAACTCATTTTCCTACCAAACTTTGCGAAAGATACCACGACGGTTTCTTGAAAAAGGCTCCTAAAGCTTGCCAAACAGGCCATACACCTCGATGATAAGTGGGGTCGTCTACGTTGTTGGGCCCAACTTTTCTATAGTACATGCTCTTCCTAGTTCACTGACTGGACTGGTTTTGGACGAACCTAGCAACTCATTTTTTAGTTCTTTTTACTGATGTTTAATTAGTCATGCAAATAACTATGTGAGTTGCTAACCATTTGTGCAGGCAGCCATGCATGCATCTTACTAGTTGAGATTGGGTGCACAAGCTCCCATTTTCTCCATGAGGACGGAGTGACAACCATTGGGCTCTATTTTCATGAACTGTGTTGGTTAGGTGCATCATGTTGATCTTGGTACGTTATGTTGGGGAACGTAGTAATTTCAAAAAAATTCCTACGCACATGCAAGATCATGGTGATGGCATAGCAACGAGAGGGGAGAGTATTGTCCACGTACCCTCGTAGACCGTAAGCGGAAGAGTTATGACAACGCGGTTGATGTAGTCGTATGTCTTCACGATCCGACCGATCCAAGTACCGAACGTACGGCACCTCCGAGTTCAGCACACGTTCAGCTTGATGACGATCCCCGGACTCCGATCCAGCAAAGTATCGAGGATGAGTTCCGTCAGCACGACGGCGTGGTGACGATGATGATGCTCTACCGGCATAGGGCTTCGCCTAAACTCCGCGACGATATGACTGAGGTGGAATATGGCGGAGGGGGGCACCGCACACTGCTAAGGAACGATCCGTAGATCAACTTGTGTGTCCTAGGGTGCCCCCCTGCCCCCGTATATAAAGGAGCAAGGGGGGAGGCAGGCCGGCCCTAGGGGGCGCGCCAAGGAGGGGGGAGTCCTCCTCCTAGTGGGAGTAGGACTCCCCTTTCCTAGTCCCACTAGGAAGGAGGAAGGGGGAAGGAAAGAGAGGGAGAGGGAGAGGGAAAGGGGGGGGCGCCCCCTCCCCTAGTCCAATTCGGACTCCTCAAGGGGGGGGGCGCCACCTCCTGGGCTGCTACCCTCTCTCTCCCCTCAGGCTCACCAAGGCCCATTACTTCTCCCGGGGGGGTTCCGGTAACCCTCCGGCACTCCGGTTTACTCCGAAATCACCCGAAACACTTCCGGTGTCCGAATATAGTCGTCCAATATATCAATCTTTATGTCTCGACCATTTTGAGACTCCTCGTCATGTCCGTGATCACATCCAGGACTCCGAACAAACTTCGGTACATCAAAACTTATAAACTCATAATAAAACTATCATCGTAATGTTAAGCGTGCGGACCCTATGGGTTCGAGAACTATGTAGACATGACCTAGAACTGTTTCCGGTCAATAACCAATAGTGGAACCTGGATGTTCATATTGGCTCCTACATATTCTACGAAGATCTTTATCGGTCAAACCGCATAACAACATACATTGTTCCCTTTGTCATCGGTATGTTACTTGCCCGAGATTCGATCGTCGGTATCCAATACCAAGTTCAATCTTGTTACCGGCAAGTCTCTTTACTCGTTCCGTAATACATCATTCCGTAACTAACTCATTAGTTACAATGCTTGCAAGGCTTAAGTGATGTGTATTACCGAGAGGGCCCAGAGATACCTCTCCGACAATCAGAGTGACAAAACCTAATCTCGAATTACGCCAACCCAACATGTACCTTTAGAGACACCTGAAGAGCACCTTTATAATCGCCCAGTTACGTTGTGACGTTTGGTAGCACACAAGGTGTTCCTCTGGTCAACGGGAGTTGCATAATCTCATAGTTGTAGGAACTTTGTATAAGTCATGAAGAAAGCAATAGCAACATACTAAACGATCAAGTGCTAGGCTAACAGAATGAGTCAAGTCAATCACATCATTCTCCTAATGATGTGATCCCGTTAATCAAATGACAACACATGTCTATGGTTAGGAAACATAACCATCTTTGATTAATGAGCTAGTCAAGTAGAGGCATACTAGTGACATTATGTTTGTCTATGTATTCACACATGTATCATCTTTCCGGATAATACAATTCTAGCATGAATAATAAACATTTATCATGATATGAGGAAATAAATAATAACTTTATTATTGCCTTTAGGGCATATTTCCTTCAGTCTCCCACTTGCACTAGAGTCAATAATCTAGATTACATAGTAATGATTCTAACACCCATGGAGTCTTGGTGCTGATCATGTTTTGCTCGTGGAAGAGGCTTAGTCAACGGGTCTGCAATATTCAGATCCGTATGTATCTTGCAAATCTCTATGTCTCCCACCTGGACTTAGTCCCGGATGGAATTGAAGCGTCTCTTGATGTGCTTGGTCCTCTTGTGAAATTTGGATTCCTTTGCCAGGGCAATTGCACCAGTATTGTCACGGAAGATCTTCATTGGTCCCGATGCACTAGGTATGACACCTAGATCGGAAATGAACTCCTTCATCCAGACTCCTTCATTTGCTGCTTCCGAAGCAGCTATGTACTCTGCTTCACATGTAGATCCCGCTACGACGCTTTGTTTAGAACTGCAGTAACTTACAGCTCCACCGTTTAATATAAATATGCATCCGGTTTGCGATTTAGAATCGTCCGGATCAGTGTCAAAGCTTGCATCGACGTAACCTTTTACGACAAGCTCTTTGTCACCCCCATAAATGAGAAACATATCCTTAGTCCTTTTCAGGTATTTCAGAATATTCTTGACCGCTGTCCAGTGATCCACTCCTGGATTACTTTGGTACCTCTCTGCTAAACTAATAGCAAGGCACACATCAGGTCTGGTACACAGCATTGCATACATGATAGAGCCTATGACTGAAGCATAGGGAACTCCTTTCATTTTCTCTCTATCTTCTGCAGTGGTCGGGCATTGAGTCTGACTCTATTTTATACCTTGTAATACAGGCAAGAACCCTTTCTTTGCCTGATCCATATTGAACTTTTTCAAAACTTTATCAAGGTATGTGCATTGTGAAAGTCCAATCAAGCGTCTTGATCTATCTCTATAGATCTTGATGCCCAATATGTAAGCAGCTTCACCGAGGTCTTTCATCAAAAAACTTTTATTCAAGTATCCTTTTATGCTATCCAGAAATTCTATATCATTTCCAATCAACAATATGTCGTCCACATATAATATTAGAAATGGTACAGAGCTCCCACTCTCTTTCTTGTAAATACAGGCTTCTCCAAAAGTCTGTATAAAACCATATGCTTTTATCACACTATCAAAGTGTTTATTCCAACTCCGAGAGGCTTGCACCAGACCATAGATTGATCGCTGGAGCTTGCACACTTTGTTAGCACCTTTTGGATCAACAAAACCTTCTGGTTGCATCATATACAACTCTTCTTCCAGAAATCCATTCAAGAATGCAGTTTTGACATCCATTTGCCAAATTTCATAATCATAAAATGCGGCAATTGCTAACATGATTCGGACAGACTTAAGCATCACTACGGGTGAGAAAGTCTCATCGTAGTCAACCCCTTGAACTTGTCGAAAACCTTTTGCAACAAGTCGAGCTTTATAGACAGTTACATTACCATCAGCGTCAGTCTTCTTCTTAAAGATCCATTTATTCTCAATGGCTTGCCGATCATCGGGCAAGTCAACCAAAGTCCATACTTTGTTTTCATACATGGATCCCATCTCAGATTTCATGGCCTCTAGCCATTTTGCGGAATCTGGGCTCATCATCGCTTCCTCGTAGTTCGTAGGTTCATCATGGTCAATTAACATGACTTCCAGAATAGGATTACCGTACCACTCTGGTGCGGATCTTACTCTGGTAGACCTACGAGGTTCAGTAGAAACTTGATCTGAAGTTTCATGATCAATATCATTAGCTTCCTCACTAATTGGTGTAGGTGTCACAGAAACCGATTTCTGTGATGAACTACTTTCCAATAAGGGAGCAGGTATAGTTACCACATCAAGTTCTACTTTCCTCCCACTCACTTCTTTCGAGAGAAATTCCTTCTCTAGAAAGGATCCATTCTTAGCAACGAATATCTTGCCTTCGGATCTGTGATAGAAGGTGTACCCAACTGTCTCCTTTGGGTATCCTATGAAGACACATTTCTCCGATTTAGGTTCGAGCTTATCTGGTTGAAGTTTCTTCACATAAGCATCGCAGCCCCAAACTTTAAGAAATGACAACTTTGGTTTCTTGCCAAACCACAGTTCATAAGGCGTCGTCTCAACGGATTTTGATGGTGCCCTATTCAACGTGAATGCGGCCGTCTCTAAAGCATAACCCCAGAACGATAGCGGTAAATCATTAAGAGACATCATAGATCGAACCATATCTAGTAAAGTACGATTACAACGTTCGGACACACCATTTCTTTGTGGTGTTCCAGGTGGCGTGAGTTGCGAAACTATTTCGCATTGTTTCAAATGTAAACCAAACTTGTAACTCAAATATTCTCCTCCACGATCAGATCATAGAAACTTTATTTTCTTGTTACGATGATTTTCCACTTCACTCTGAAATTCTTTGAACTTTTCAAATGTTTCAGACTTGTGTTTCATTAAGTAGATATACCCATATCTGCTTAAATCAACTGTGAAGGTAAGAAAAATAACGATATCCGCCACGAGCTTCAACATTCATCGGACCACATACATCTGTATGTATGATTTCCAACAGATCTGTTGCTCTCTCCATAGTACCGGAGAACGGTGTTTTAGTCATCTTGCCCATGAGGCACGGTTCGCAAGTACCAAGTGATTCATAATCAAGTGATTCCAAAAGTCCTTCAGTATGGAGTTTCTTCGTGCGCTTTATACCGATATGACCTAAACGGCAGTGCCACAAATAACTTGCACTATCATTATCAACTCTGCATCTTTTGGCTTCGACATTATGAATATGTGTATCACTACTATCGAGATTCAATAAAAATAGACCACTCTTCAAGGGTGCAGGACCATAAAAGATATTACTCATATAAATAGAACAACCATTATTCTCTGATTTAAATGAATAACCGTCTCGCATCAAACAAGATCCAGATATAATGTTCATGCTCAACGCTGGCACCAAATAACAATTATTCAGGTCTAAAACTAATCCCGAAGGTAGATGTAGAGGTAGCGTGCCGACCGCGATCACATCGACTTTGGAACCGTTTCCCACGCGCATCGTCACCTCGTCCTTGGCCAGTGCTCGCTTATTCCGTAGTCCCTGTTTTGAGTTGCAAATATTAGCAACAGAACCAGTATCAAATACCCAGGTACTACTGCGAGCTCTAGTAAGGTACACATCAATAACATGTATATCACATATACCTTTGTTCACCTTGCCATCCTTCTTATCCGCCAAATACTTGGGGCAGTTTCGCTTCCATTGTCCAGTCTGCTTGCAGTAGAAGCACTCAGTTTCAGGCTTAGGTCTAGACTTGGGTTTCTTCTCTTGAGCAGCAACTTGCTTGCTGTTCTTCTTGAAGTTCCCCTTCTTCTTCCCTTTGCCCCTTTTCTTGAAATTAGTGGTCTTGTTGACCATCAACACTTGATGCTCCTTCTTGATTTCTACCTCCGCAGCTTTTAGCATTGCGAAGAGCTCAGGAATTGTCTTGTTCATCCCTTGCATATTATAGTTCATCACGAAGCTCTTGTAGCTTGGTGGTAGTGATTGGAGAATTCTGTCAATGACGCTATCATCCGGAAGATTAACTCCCATTTGAATTAAGTGATTATTATACCCAGACATTTTGAGTATATGCTCACTGACAGAACTATTCTCCTCCATCTTGCAGTTGTAGAACTTATTGGAGACTTCATATCTCTCAATCCGGGCATTTGCTTGAAATATTAACTTCAACTCCTGGAACATCTCATATGCTCCATGACGTTCAAAACGTCGTTGAAGACCCGGTTCTAAGCCGTAAAGCATGGCACATTGAACTATCGAGTAGTCATCAGCTTTGCTCTGCCAGACGTTCTTAACGTCATCAGTTGCATCAGCAGCAGGCCTGGCACCCAGCGGTGCTTCCAGGACATAATACTTCTGTGCAGCAATGAGGATAATCCTCAGGTTACGGACCCAGTCCGTGTAATTGCTACCATCATCTTTCAACTTTGCTTTCTCAAGGAATGCATTAAAATTCAACGGAACAACAGCACGAGTCATCTATCTACAACAAACATAGACAAGCAAAATACTATCAGGTACTAAGTTCATGATAAATTTAAGTTCAATTAATCATATTACTTTAGAACTCCCACTTAGACAGACATCTCTCGAGCCATCTAAGTGATCACGTGATCCAAATCAACTAAACCATAACCGATCATCACGTGAGACGGAGTAGTTTTCAATGGTGAACATCACTATGTTGATCATATCTACTATATGATTCACGCTCGACCTTTCGGTCTCCGTGTTCCGAGGCCATATCTGCATATGCTAGGCTCGTCAAGTTTAACCTGAGTATTCTGTGTGTGCAAAACTGGCTTGCACCCGTTGTAGATGGACGTAGAGCTTATCACACCCGATCATCACGTGGTGTCTGGGCACGACGAACTTTGGCAACGGTGCATACTCAGGGAGAACACTTCTTGATAATTTTTAGTGAGAGATCATCTTAAAATCCTACCGTCAATCAAAGCAAGATTAGATGCATAAAGGATAAACATCACATGCAATCAATATAAGTGATATGATATGGCCATCATCATTTTGTGCTTGTGATCTCCATCTCCGAAGCACCGTCGTGATCACCATCGTCACCGGCGCGACACCTTGATCTCCATTGTAGCATCGTTGTCGTTACGCCATCTATTGCTTCTATGACTATCGCTACCGCTTAGTGATAAAGTAAAGCAATTATAGGGCGTTTGCATTTCATACAATAAAGCGACAACCATATGGCTCCTGCCAGTTGCCGATAACTTCGGTTACAAAACATGATCATCTCATACAATAAAATATAGCATCACGTCTTTACCATATCACATCACAACATGCCCTGCAAAAACAAGTTAGACGTCCTCTACTTTGTGGTTGCAAATTTTACGTGGCTGCTACGGGTTGAGCAAGAACCGTTCTTACCTACGCATCAAAACCACAACGATAGTTCGTCAAGTTAGTGTTGTTTTAACCTTCGCAAGGACCGGGCGTAGCCACAGTCGGTTCAACTAAAGTTGGAGAAACAGACACCCGCTAGTCACGTGTGTGCAAAGCACGGCGGTAAAACCAGTCTCGCGTAAGCGTACGTGTAATGTCGGTCCGGGCCGCTTCATCCAACAATACCGCTGAACCAAAGTATGACATGCTGGTAAGCAGTATGACTTGTATCGCCCACAACTCACTTGTGTTCTACTCGTGCATATAACATCAACGCATAAAACCTAGGCTCGGATGCCACTGTTGGGGAACGTAGTAATTTCAAAAAAATTCCTACGCACACGCAAGATCATGGTGATGGCATAGCAACGAGAGGGGAGAGTATTGTCTCCGATCCAGCAAAGTATCGGGGATGAGTTCCGTCAGCACGATGGTGTGGTGACGATGATGATGCTCTACCGGCGCAGGGCTTCGCCTAAACTCCGCGACGATATGACCGAGGTGGAATATGGTGGAGGGGGGCACCGCACACGGCTAAGGAACGATCCGTAGATCAACTTGTGTGTCCTAGGGTGCCCCCCTGCCCCCGTATATAAAGGAGCAAGGGGGAGGCCGGCCGGCCCTAGGGGGCGCGCCAAGGAGGGGGGAGTCCTCCTCCTAGTGGGAGTAGGACTCCCCTTTCCTAGTCCCACTAGGAAGGAGGAAGGGGGAAGGAAAGAGAGGGAGAGGGAGAGGGAAAGGGGGGGCACCCCCTCCCCTAGTCTAATTCGGACTCCTCAAGGGGGGGGGGCACCTCCTGGGCTGCTGCCCTCTCTTCCCCTCAGGCTCACCAAGGCCCATTACTTCTCCCGGGGGGGTTCTGGTAACCCTCCGGCACTCCGGTTTACTCCGAAATCACCCGGAACACTTCTGGTGTCCGAATATAGTCGTCCAATATATCAATCTTTATGTCTCGACCATTTCGAGACTCCTCGTCATGTCCGTGATCACATCCAGGACTCCGAACAAACTTCGGTACATCAAAACTTATAAACTCATAATAAAACTGTCATCATAACGTTAAGCGTGCGGACCCTACGGGTTCGAGAACTATGTAGACATGACCTAGAACTGTTTCCGGTCAATAACCAATAGTGGAACTTGGATGTTCATATTGGCTCCTACATATTCTACGAAGATCTTTATCGGTCAAACCGCATAACAACATACGTTGTTCCCTTTGTCATTGGTATGTTACTTGCCCGAGATTCGATCGTCGGTATCCAATACCTAGTTCAATCTCGTTACCGGCAAGTCTCTTTACTCGTTCCGTAATACATCATTCCGTAACTAACTCATTAGTTACAATGCTTGCAAGGCTTAAGTGATGTGTATTACCGAGAGGGCCCAGAGATACCTCTCCGACAATTGGAGTGACAAAACCTAATCTTGAATTACGCCAACCCAACATGTACCTTTAGAGACACCTGAAGAGCACCTTTATAATCACCCAGTTACGTTGTGACGTTTGGTAGCACACAAGGTGTTCCTCTGGTAAACGGGGGTTGCATAATCTCATAGTTGTAGGAACTTTGTATAAGTCATGAAGAAAGCAATAGCAACATACTAAACGATCAAGTGCTAGGCTAACAGAATGGGTCAAGTGAATCACATCATTCTCCTAATGATGTGATCCCGTTAATCAAATGACAACACATGTCTATGGTTAGGAAACATAACCATCTTTGATTAATGAGCTAGTCAAGTAGAGGCATACTAGTGACATTATGTTTGTCTATGTATTCACACATGAATCATGTTTCCGGATAATACAATTCTAGCATGAATAATAAACATTTATCATGATATAAGGAAATAAATAATAACTTTATTATTGCCTCTAGGGCATATTTCCTTCACGTTACTAAAAGTGCAATTATCTTCCTCTTAAAAAATAGAACTCACCACTTATCTAAATAACTGATAAAAGCTCCCATATCCAGTGAGCTACCCAAGGACTAAACTCATTACCAAGAGATATTTCACCACTGACCTACAGGAGGACCGTGGCCTTATGTCAGTTCCTACCATCCAATCCTTTTATAAGGAACAAGGCTTCCTTCCCTAAGAAAAGCTAAAAAGGAATCGTTCACTTCTCCGTCTTAGAATCAGTTAGCCTCATTTCATGCACTGTACGTTGTGTCCTGCACATCATGGACATGGATTTGATATATATAGGCATATTAGGCATCAGGAATTGCCGATGGAGTTCGGGAATGAGATCATGCATTCGTTGGCACGTGCCACCATGTCTGGCCCTCATGGGACACACTTATGCACCACTTTAATCTCCTTGCACCTCATCGCTTGTCACTAGGCCCTCTGTTGCTCTATCCATCCCTTGCTCCATGCTCTCATGCCATCTAGAAAACACCGGCGTGATCTCGTGTTAGCTTGCGTGGTGTACGGATAGGAGGATGTTGGTTCGACGTGGTATGCAGTTTTGTTGAGGGGTAGATAGGTCATCTATCTGATGGAGTATGGTGAACCACTTCTTTTCAGGGTAAAAAAGGATATTTTTTTCGGGAGAACGTACATTTAAGCTATGAAAAACACCTAATTTGCTTGCTATTAGCCCGGCCCGCCTTGTGGCCTGTACAGCCGGCCTGCCACTATTCTCGGGTCTAAATGGCCCTTACCTACTTTCCTTCAGGCTATTGAAAATCAGCAGGGTCATTAACAACTTGAGATACTCAGCAAAAGCAGAGCAGCACTGCTTTGCTCTCCATCCCTACTCCTACTTATTTTGATCCATCTCGATCTTGTCTTGGCCAGCAGAAGAATGGCTGCCATTTGCCACTCGTCCCGATCAAGATGAGATCGCTCAGCTGGCGACGGGACAGCCTCATGCATGCTCTGCAGTCCGTAAAGTCAGAAGCCGGCCATACGCGCGCACGCTTTGCATGCACGGAAGGTTTCCGAGCTCTGCTCTGATACAGCGACCGACGCGGCAAGCAATCTTCCCCGTCAGACAAATAGAGTAGAGAATTCCTTCCCGCCCCAGCGACGACGAGGCCCAAAAATCCTCAACCACCCTCGTACATAAAGGTATCGACAATATGGTGTCTGCATCAATCGGTAGGAAGGTGGCCCGTATCACGTCTTCTCGCCATGATGCCATTGTGTTGTCAATCAACTCAGAGACCAACGTTGGAGGGTTTGGGACAAGTGAAGTGATCGGCCGCATAGGTCCAACCCTCGGCAACTAGTTGGTCTCCCATATGTTTGTTGTAGTTCCACTCCCAATACGCCTAATGATGCCTTGTTTCAATATATCTCTGCCATCAATTACCACATGCCATATCTGAGATGGTTTACTACCAAGATCCGCTTCTAGGAAGGAATGAAGTGGGAAGTAGGCAGTTTTTAGTATTCTTGCACTGAGGAAGCTGGCTCCTCAAGCATTCTCCAAGCCTGTCGGGCAAGTACTGATAGATTGAAAATCTCTATGTCTCTGAAACCCATACCACCAAGATACTTTGGTTTTGTCATCACATCCCACGAGACCCAACATGGCTTCCATTTCCCCTATTTACTTCCCCACCAGAACTGTCTAATAATAGAGGTGATGTTGTCACACAAACCTCTTGGTAACCTGAAGCAAGACATGGAATAAACTGGGATGGCCTGAGCAACAGATTTAACTAAGACCTATTTTCCTGCTGCTGACAATAGCTTCTCCATCCATCCCCTTGTTGGAAATATGCCCTAGAGGCAATAATAAAAGGATTATTATTATATTTCCTTGTTCATGATAATTGTCTTTTATTCATGCTATAATTGTATTATCCGGAAATGGTAATACACGTGTGAATACATAGACCACAATATGTCCCTTGTGAGCCTCTAGTTGACTAGCTCGTTGATCAACAGATAGTCACGGTTTCCTGACTATGGACATTGGATGTCATTGATAACGGGATCACATCATTAGGAGAATGATGTGATGGACAAGACCCAATCCTAAGCATAGCACAAGATCGTGTAGTTCGTTTGCTAGAGCTTTTTCCAATGTCAAGTATCTTCTCCTTAGACCATGAGATCGTGTAACTCCCGGATACCGTAGGAGTGCTTTGGGTGTACCAAACGTCACAACATAACTGGGTGACTATAAAGGTGCACTACAGGTATCTCCGAAAGTGTCTGTTGGGTTGACACGGATCGAGACTAGGATTTGTCACTCCGTATGACAGAGAGGTATCTCTGGGCCCACTCAGTAATGCATCATCATAATGAGCTCAAAGTGACCAAGTGTCTGGTCACGGGATCATGCATTATGGTACGAGTAAAGTGACTTGCCGGTAACAAGATTGAACGAGGTATTGGGATACCGATGACCGATTCTCGGGCAAGTAACATACCGATTGACAAAGGGAATTGAATACGGGGTTGCTTGAATCCTCGACATTGTGGTTCATCCGATGAGATCATCGAGGAGCATGTGGGAGCCAACATGGGTATCCAGATCCCGTTGTTGGTTATTGACCGGAGAACCGTCTCGGTCATGTCTACGTGTCTCCCGAACCCGTAGGGTCTACACACTTAAGGTTCGGTGACGCTAGGGTTGTAGAGATATGAGTATGCAGCAAACCGAAAGTTGTTCGGAGTCCCAGATGAGATCCCGGATGTCACGAGGAGTTCCGGAATGGTCCGAAGGTAAAGAATTATATATAGGAAGTGCAGTTTCGGCCATCGGGAGAGTTTCGGGGGTCACCGGTATTGTACCCGGACCACCGGAAGGCTCCCGGGGGTCCACCGGGTGGGGCCACCTATCCCGGAGGGCCCCGTGGGCTGAAGTGGGGAGGGGACCAGCCCCTGGTGGGCTGGTGCACCCCCCCCCCTTGCCCCCCCCTGCGCCTAGGGTTGGAAACCCTAGGGTGGGGGGCGCCTCCACTTGCCTTGGGGGGCACTCCATGTTGGGGAACGTAGCAGAAATTCAAAATTTTCCTATGAGTCACCAAGATCTATCTATGGAGAGACTAGCAACGAGGAGAAGGATAGTGCATCTACATACCCTTGTAGATCGCTAAGCGGAAGCGTTCAAGAGAACGGGGTTGAAGGAGTCGTACTCGTCGTGATCCAAATCACCGGAGATCTTAGTGCCGAACGGACGGCACCTCCGCGTTCAACACACGTACAGCCCGGTGACGTCTCCTCCTTCTTGATCCAGCAAGGGGAGAGGAGAAGTTGAGGGAGAGCTCCGGTAGCACGACGGCGTGGTGGTGGAGCCTGCAGTTCTCTGGCAGGGCTTCGCCAAGCACTACTACGAAGGAGGAGGTGTTGGGGAGGGAGAGGGCTGCGCCAGGGGCAAGGGTGAAGCTCCCATGCACCTCCCCACTATATATAGGGGTGTAGGGGGCTGGTTTCTTGCCCTCCAAGTCCATTGGGGCGTTGGCAAAGGTGGGAGGAAAGAAATCCCATCATTTCCTTCCCCACCGATTGTTATCCCCCCTTTTTAGGGATCTTGATCTTATCCCTTCGGGATATGATCTTATTCCTTCTAAGGGGGGATCTTGATGCGCCTTGACCAAGGGTGTGGGGCCTTGCCCCCACTACCCACGTTCATGTGGGCCCCCCCATGCTGGTGGGCCCCACTCCGGAACCTTCTAGAACCTTCCCGGTACAATACCGAAAAATCCCGAACATTCTCCGGTGGCCAAAATAGGACTTCCCATATATAAATCTTTACCTCTAGACCATTCTGGAACTCCTCGTGACGTCCGGGATCTCATCCGGGACTCCGAACAACATTCGGTAACGTCACACTAATTCTCATAACAACTCTAGCGTCACCGAACCTTAAGTGTGTAGACCCTACGGGTTCGGGAACCATGCAGACATGACCGAGACGTTCTCCGGCCAATAACCAACAGCGGGATCTGGATACCCATGTTGGCTCCCACATGTTCCACGATGATCTCATCGGATGAACCACGATGTCAAGGACTCAATCAATCCCGTATACAATTCCCTTTGTCTAGCGGTATTGTACTTGCCCGAGATTCGATCGTCGGTATGCCGATACCTTGTTCAATCTCGTTACCGGCAAGTCTCTTTACTTGTTCCGTAACACATCATCCCATGATCAACCCCTTGGTCATATTGTGCACATTATGATGATGTCCTACCGAGTGGGCCCAGAGATACCTCTCTGTTACACGGAGTGACAAATCCCAGTCTTGATTCGTGCCAACCCAACAGACACTTTCAGAGATACCCGTAGTGCACCTTTATAGCCACCCAGTTACGTTGTGACGTTTGGTACACCCAAAGCATTCCTACGGTATCCGGGAGTTGCACAACCTCATGGTCTAAGGAAATGATACTTGACATTAGAAAAGCTTTAGCATACGAACTACATGATCTTTGTGCTAGGCTTAGGATTGGGTCTTGTCCATCACATCATTCTCTTAATGATGTGATCCCGTTATCAACGACATCCAATGTCCATGGTCAGGAAACCGTAAACATCTATTGATCAACGAGCTAGTCAACTAGAGGCTTACTAGGGACATGGTGTTGTCTATGTACCCACACATGTATCTGAGTTTCCTATCAATACAATTATAGCATGGATAATAAACGATTATCATGAACAAGGAAATATAATAATAACTAATTTATTATTGCCTCTAGGGCATATTTCCAACACTCCACCCCCTTGGCCGCCGCCCCCTTGGGAGATCCCATCTCCAGGGCCGGCGCCCCCCCAGGGGGCCTATATAAAGGAGGGGGGAGGGAGGGCAGCCGCACCCTGAAGTCTTGGCGCCTCCCTCTTCCCTCTCTCGTTGCTAGATGAACTCATAGATGGATCTTGGTGAAAGTAGAAGAAATTTTATTTTATGCAACGTTCCCCAACAGTGGCATCATGAGCTAGGTCTATGCGTAGTTCTCTACTGCACGAGTAGAACACAAATCTGTTGTGGGCGTAGATGTTGTCAACTTTCTTGCCGCTACTAGTCTTATTTTGCTTCAGCGGTATTGTGGTATGAAGCGGCCCAGACCGACCTTACACATATGCTTACGTGAGACAGGTTCCACCGACTGACATGCACTAGTTGCATAAGGTGGCTAGCGGGTGTCTGTCTCTCCCACTTTAGTTGGAGCGGATTCGATGAAAAGGGTCGTTATGAAGGGTAAATAGAAGTTGACAAATCACGTTGTGGCTTTTTCGTAGGTAAGAAAACGTTCTTGCTAGAACCCTATTGCAGCCACGTAAAAGATGCAACAACAATTAGAGGACGTCTAACTTGTTTTTGCATCAATTGCCTTGTGATGTGATATGGCCAAAAGTTGTGATGAATGATGAATGATATATTGTGATGTATGAGATCATGTTCTTGTAATAGGAATCACGACTTGCATGTCAATGAGTATGACAACCGGCAGGAGCCATAGGAGTTGTCTTAATTATTGTATGACCTGCGTGTCAATGATTTAACACCATGTAATTACTTTACTTTATTGCTAAACCGTTAGCCATAGTAGTAGAAGTAATAGTTGGCGAGCAACTTCATGGAGACACGATGATGGAGATCATGATGATGGAGATCATGGTGTCATGCCGGTGACGAAGATGATCATGGAGCCCCGAAGATGGAGATCAAAGGAGCTATATGATATTGGCCATATCATGTCACTACTATATAATTGCATGTGATGTTTATTATGTTTATGCATCTTGTTTACTTAGAACGACGGTAGTAAATAAGATGATCCCTTATAATAATTTCAAGAAAGTGTTCTCCCTAACTGTGCGCCGTTGCTAAAGTTCGTCGTTTCGAAGCACCACGTGATGATCGGGTGTGATAGATTCCTACATTCACATACAACGGGTGTAAGACAGTTTTACACATGCAAAACACTTAGGTTAACTTGACGAGCCTAGCATGTACAGACATGGCCTCGGAACACAGAGACCGAAAGGTCGAACATGAGTCGTATGGAAGATACGATCAACATGGAGATGTTCACCGATGATGACTAGTCCATCTCACGTGATGATCGGACACGGCCTAGTCGACTCGGATCATGTAACACTTAGATGACTAGAGGGATGTCAAATCTGAGTGGGAGTTCATTAAATAATTGGATTAGATGAACTTATTTATCATGAACTTAGTCTAAAACCTTTGCAAATATGTCTTGTAGATCAAATGGCCAACGCTCATGTCAACATGAACTTCAACGCGTTCCTAGAGAAAACCAAGCTGAAAGATGATGGAAGCAACTATACGGACTGGGTCCGGAACCTGAGGATCATCCTCATAGCTGCCAAGAAAGCATATGTCCTAGAAGGACTGCTAGGTGATGCACCCATCCCAGAGAACTAACGCGTTATGAACGCTTGGCAGTCACGTGCTGATGATTAGTCCCTCGTTCAGTGCGGCATGCTTTACAGCTTAGAACCGGGGCTCCAAAAGCGTTTTGAGGAATACGGAGCATATGAGATGTTCGAGGAGCTGAAAATGGTTTTCCAAGCTCATGCTCGGGTCGAGAGATATGAAGTCTCTGACAAGTTCTATAGTTGTAAGATGGAGGAAAATACTTCTGCCAGTGAGCACATACTCAAAATGTCTGGGTTGCACAACTGCCTGTCCCAACTGGACATTAACCTCCCGGATGAGGCGGTCATTGACAGAATTCTTCAGTTGCTCCCACCGAGCTACAAGAGCTTTGTGATGAACTACAATATGCAGGGGATGGTGAAAACTATTCCTGAAGTATTTTCAATGCTAAAGTCAACAGAGGTAGAAATCAAGAAGGAACATCAAGTGTTGATGGTCAATAAAACCACTAAGTTCAAGAAGGGCAAGGGTAAGAATAACTTCAAGAAGGACGGCAAGGATGTTGCCGCACCCGGTAAGCCAGTTGCCGGGAAGAAGTCAAAGAATGGACCCAAGCCTGAGACTGAGTGCTTTTATTGCAAAGGGAAGGGTCACTGGAAGCGGAACTGCCCCAAATACTTAGCGGACAAGAAGGCCGGCAACACTAAAGGTATATGTGATATACATGTAATTTATCTGTACCTTACCAGTACTCGTAGTAACTCCTGGGTATTTGATACCGGTGCCGTTGCTCATATTTGTAACTCACAGCAGGAGCTGCGGTATTAGCGGAGACTGGCGAAGGACAAGGTGACGATGCGCGTCGGGAATGGTTCCAAGGTCGATGTGATCGCTGTCGGCACGCTACATCTACATTTACCCACGGGATTAGTTTTAAACCTCAATAATTGTTATTTCGTGCCAAGTTTGAGCATGAACATTGTATCTGGATCTCGTTT
Organism: Triticum dicoccoides; assembly: GCF_002162155.2. Taxonomy (NCBI): domain Eukaryota; kingdom Viridiplantae; phylum Streptophyta; class Magnoliopsida; order Poales; family Poaceae; genus Triticum; species Triticum dicoccoides. Next base: position 594,136,119 of record NC_041381.1, read on the forward strand.
AATACGAGATGGCTACTCATTTAAATCCGAGAATAATGGTTTTTCTATTTATATGAGAGATATGTTTTATGGTCATGCCCCGATGGTCAATGGTTTATTCTTAATGAATCTTGAACGTAATATTACACATATTCATAGTGTGAATACCAAAAGATGTAAAGTTAATAACGATAGTCCCACATACTTGTGGCACTGCCGCCTTGGTCACATTGGTGTCAAGCGCATGAAGAAGCTTCATGCTGATGGACTTTTAGAATCTCTCAATTATGAATCATTTGACACATGCGAACCATGCCTCATGGGCAAAATGACCAAGACTCCGTTCTCCGGAACAATGGAGCGAGAAACCAACTTATTGGAAATCATACATACTGATGTGTGTGGTCCAATGAGCGTTGAGGCTCACGGAGGATATCGTTATGTTCTCACTCTCACTGATGACTTGAGTAGATATGGGTATGTCTACTTGATGAAACACAAGTCTGGAACCTTTGAAAAGTTCAAGGAATTTCAAAATGAGGTAGAGAATCAACGTGAACGAAAGATAAAGTTCTTACGATCAGATCGTGGAGGAGAATATTTAAGTCACGAATTTGGTACGCACTTAAGGAAATGTGGAATCGTTTCACAACTCACGCCGCCTGGAACACCTCAGCGTAACGGTGTGTCCCATCGTAATCGCACTCTATTGGATATGGTGCGATCTATGATGTCTCTTACCGATTTACCGCTATCATTTTGGGGATACGCTCTAGAGACAGCCACATTCATTTTACATAGGGCTCCGTCTAAATCCGTTGAGACGACACCGTATGAATTATGGTTTGGGAAGAAACCTAAGCTGTCGTTTCTAAAAGTTTGGGGATGCAATGCTTATGTCAAGAGACTTCAACCTGAAAAGCTCGAACCCAAGTCAGAAAAATGTGTCTTCATAGGATACCCTAAGGAAACCATTGGGTATACCTTCTACTTAAGATCCGAGGGCAAGATCTTTGTTGCCAAGAACGGATCCTTTCTGGAAAAAGAGTTTCTCTCGAAAGGAGTAAGTTGGAGGAAAGTAGAACTCGATGAAGTACTACCTCTTGAACCGGAAAGTAGTGCAGCTCAGGAAAACGTTCATGTGATGCCTACACCGACTGGAGAGGAAATTAATGATGATGATCAAGGTACTTCGGATCAAGTTGCTACTGAACTTCGTAGGTCCACAAGGACACGTTCCACACCAGAGTGGTATGGCAACCCTGTCCTGGAAATCATGTTGTTAGACAAAGGTGAACCTTCGAACTATGAAGAAGCGATGGCGGGCCCAGATTCCAACAAATGGCTTGAGGCCATGCAATTCGAGATAGGATCATGGACTTTGACAGACTTGCCCGATGATCGACGAGCGATAGAAAACAAATGGATCTTTAAGAAGAAGACGGACGCGAATGGTAATGTTACCATCTATAAAGCTCGACTTGTCGCTAAGGGTTATCGACAAGTTCAAGGGTTGACTACGATGAGACTTTCTCTCCCGTAGCGAAGCTGAAGTCCGTCCGAATCATGTTAGCAATTGCCGCATACTATGATTATGAGATATGGCAGATGGACGTCAAAACGGCATTCCTTAACGGTTATCTTAAGGAAGAGTTGTATATGATGCAGCCGGAAGGTTTTGTCGATCCTAAGAATGCTAACAAAGTGTGCAAGCTCCAGCGATCCATTTATGGGCTGGTGCAAGCATCTCGGAGTTGGAACATTCGCTTTGATGAGATGATCAAAGCGTTTGGGTTTATGCAGACTTATGGAGAAGCCTGCGTTTACAAGAAAGTGAGTGGGAGCTGTGTAGCATTTCTCATATTATATGTAGATGACATACTTTTGATGGGAAATGATATATAACTTTTGGACAACATTAAGGCCTACTTGAATAAGTGTTTTTCAATGAAGGACCTTGGAGAAGCCGCTTACATACTAGGCATCAAGATCTATAGGGATAGATCAAGACGCCTCATAGGTCTTTCACAAAGCACATACCTTGATAAGATATTGAAGAAGTTCAATATGGATCAGTCTAAGAAGGGGTTCTTGCCTGTGTTGCAAGGTGTGAAATTGAGCTCAGCTAAATGCCCGACCACGGCAGAACATAGAGAAAAGATGAGTGTCATCCCCTATGCCTCAGCTATAGGGTCTATTATGTATGCCATGCTGTGTACCAGACCTGATGTAAACCTTGCTGTAAGTTTGGTAGGAAGGTACCAAAGTAATCCCGGCATGGAACACTGGACAGCGGTCAAGAACATCCTAAATTACCTGAAAAGGACTAAGGATATGTTTCTCGTTTATGGAGGTGACGAAGAGCTCATCGTAAAGGGTTACATCGACGCTAGCTTCGATACAGATCTGGATGACTCTAAGTCACAAACCGGATACGTGTATATGTTGTATCGTGGAGCAGTAAGCTGGTGCAGTTGCAAGCAGAGCGTCGTGGCGGGATCTACATGTGAAGCGGAGTACATGGCAGCCTCGGAGCAGCGCATGAAGCAATATGGATGAAGGAGTTCATCACCGACCTAGGAGTCATACCCAATGCGTCGGGGCCAATCACTCTCTTCTGTGACAACACTGGAGCTATTGCCCTTGCCAAGGAGCCCAGGTTTCACAAGAAGACAAGGCACATCAAGCGTCGTTTCAACTCCATCCGTGAAAATGTTCAGGATGGAGACATAGATATTTGCAAAGTACATACGGATCTGAATGTTGCAGATCCGTTGACTAAACCTCTTCCGCGAGAAAAACATGATCAACATCAGAACTCTATGGGTGTTCAATTCATCACAATGTAACTAGATTATTGACTCTAGTGCAAGTGGGAGACTGTTGGAAATATGCCCTAGAGGAAATAATAAAAGGATTATTATTATATTTCCTTGTTCATGATAATTGTCTTTTATTCATGCTATAATTGTATTATCCGGAAATCGTAATACACGTGTGAATACATAGACCACAATATGTCCCTTGTGAGCCTCTAGTTGACTAGCTCGTTGATCAATAGATAGTCACGGTTTCCTGACTATGGACATTGGATGTCATTGATAACGGGATCACATCATTAGGAGAATGATGTGATGGACAAGACCCAATCCTAAGCATAGCACAAGATCGTGTAGTTCATTTGCTAGAGCTTTTTCCAATGTCAAGTATCTTCTCCTTAGACCATGAGATCGTGTAACTCCCGGATACCGTAGGAGTGCTTTGGGTGTACCAAACGTCACAACATAACTGGGTGACTATAAAGGTGCACTACAGGTATCTCCGAAAGTGTCTGTTGGGTTGACACGGATCGAGACTGGGATTTGTCACTCCGTATGACGGAGAGGTATCTCTGGGCCCACTCAGTAATGCATCGTCATAATGAGCTCAAAGTGACCAAGTGTCTGGTCACGGGATCATGCATTACGAAACGAGTAAAGTGACTTGCCGGTAACGAGATTGAATGAGGTATTGGGATACCGACAATCGAATCTCGGGCAAGGAACATACCGATTGACAAAGGGAATTGAATACGGGGTTGCTTGAATCCTCGACATCGTGGTTCATCTGATGAGATCATCGAGGAGCATGTGGGAGCCAACATGGGTATCCAGATCCCGCTGTTGGTTATTGACCGGAGAACCGTCTCGGTCATGTCTACGTGTCTCCCGAACCCGTAGGGTCTACACACTTAAGGTTCGGTGACACTAGGGTTGTAGAGATATGAGTATGCAGAAAATCGACAGTTGTTCGGAGTCCCAGATGATATCCCGGACGTCACGAGGAGTTCCGGAATGGTCCGGAGGTAAAGAATTATATATAGGAAGTGCAGTTTCGGCCATCGGGAGAGTTTCGGGGGTCACCGGTATTATACCGGGACCACCGGAAGGGTCCCGGGGGTCCATCGGGTGGGGCCACCTATCCTGGAGGGCCCCATGGGATGAAGTGGGGAGGGGACCAGCCCCTGGTGGGCTAGTGCGCCCCCCCTTGCCCCCCCTGCGCCTAGGGTTGGAAACCCTAGGGTGGGGGGGCGCCTCCACTTGCCTTGGGGGGCACTCCACCCCCTTGGCCGCCGCCCCCTTGGGAGATCCCATCTCCAGGGCCGGCGCCCCCCGCCCCCAGGGGGCCTATATAAAGGAGGGGGGAGGGAGGGCAGCCGCACCCTGAAGTCTTGGCGCCTCCCTCTCCCATCTCTCGTTGCTAGATGAACTCATAGATGGATCTTGGTGAACGTAGAAGAAATTTTATTTTATGCAACGTTCCCCAACACCCCTTACCTTCTCCCATACTCTATCTCTCAAGTACTTGAAAGTACCCATCTTTGACTGGCCAACATCTGTTGGCATTCCCAAATACCTTTCGCTCAAAGATTCATTTTGAACATTTAGAACTTGCTTGATGTTACCTCTCATACTCTGGGTGCATCCCTCACTAAAAAATATAGACGATTTTGCATGATTAATCCTCTGCCTGGATGCCTTGCAATATATATCCAATAGGTTTGATACCTTTGTAGCCCCTTCAACACTTGACTTAAAAAGCAACATGCTATCATCTGCAAAAAGGAGATGGTTAACAGACAGAGCTATCGGTGCCACCTTGATTCCTTCAATATCAGATGACTGAGAACTGGATTTCAAAAGGCACGAAAGGCTCTTTGCTGCAATCAAGAAAAGATAAGGGGAAATAGGATCTCCCTGTCGGATTCACGAGTAGGTGTAAATTGCTCTAGTTTTTTACCTTAAATAATACTGAAAAGAAAACAGACTGTACCATGGACATTACTGTTTCAACCCAAGCATGTGCAAAGCCCAATTTCTCCATCATGGAATGGAGGTATGACCATTCCAACCTGTCATAGGCTTTCGTCATGTCTAGCTTCAAAGCACAAAAACTATTTGACTTAGCTCTACTCCTCTTCATAAAATGCACACATTCATATGCGTAGATGATGTTATCTATAATCAGCTGGCCTGAGACAAAGGCCGATTGTTCTTCAGAGATGATGTCTGGAAGAATTACTTTTAGTCTGTCATAGGGTTTTTTGTTGCGCCTGGCGCGACACTCGATGCCAACGACGGACCTATTGCGTCACCGCCATATATCGGACACTCACTTCTGTGCATTATGCGGATGCGAGGATTCATGGAGGCATGCCCTACTGGAGTGTACCATGTCTAGATCCATATGGGCCCTTTCTGATGAATCTTTGACAGAGAAGGTAAGCCTGAACCAGGATATTAATGCAAAAAACTGGCTTTTCTCAATGCACAGTGAGCTACCACAGAAGGAATTTGGCGTGCTGGTAGTCACGCTCTGGGCTGTTTGGCGAGCAAGGAGGAAGGCTGTTTACGAGGATATCTTCCAGAATCCGATATCAACAAATCTGTTCATCCGGTCTTACCTAGCAGATCTTTATGCCCTTGACAAGCCAAGCAACAACGCAATGGGACAACTGGTGGCCTGACCTACACATTGGATTGCGCCTCCTGGCTTGTTTTTCAATATCAACATTGATGCCGATGTTGCATGTAACATGGGGCGAGGAGTTTCAGCAGCAATCTGTCGTAATCAAGAAGGAGTTTTTCAGGGAGCATCCGCCATTGTCCTCTGGAGCATAGCTGATCCTCCTATGCTTGAAGCCTTAGCAATCTGGGAGGCACTAGCACTCGCCGAAGACCTCAATCTTCAAAGCATCCATGTTGCTTCTGACCGCAAGGTTGTGGTGGATAATATCAAACAGAAGCACCTTTCGAGTTATGGAGCAATTTTACATGAGATCATAGATCATAGTAGCTCTTTCTTGAGATGTAGTTTTGTTCACGAGTTTAGGAGCTCGAATTTCGAGGCTCACAATTTAGTGAAGCATGTTTTACGTATGTGGGTGGGCCGCCATGTTTGGTTAGGACACTCTGGTGATCTTTCTTTCATGTCTTTAAACATGGTTTCGAGTTAAATAAAGCTTCACGAGATTGTCTCAAAAAAATCACTGGACTGGTTTTGGACCAAGCTAGCAACTCATTTCTTAATTGTTTTTCATGATGTTTAATTGTCCATGCAAATCACCATGTGATTTTCTAGGCATGGATGCAGGCAGCCATGCATGCATGTCACTAGGCGAGGTTTGGTGTAAAAGCTCTCATTTTCTCCATGAGGACGGAGTAACAATCATTAGGCTTTTTCGCAAAAATAAATAAATCATTAGGCTCTATTTTCATGAATTGTGTTGGTTAGGTGCATCATGTTGATCTTTTACCACAAATGAAAGTACAATACAAATCTTCTTCTTAACACTGATGAAACTTTGGTATCCACTGACCTACCTAAGGATTAAACTCATTACCAAGAGATATTTCACTACTGACCTACCGGAGGACCGATGGACTTATGTCACTTCCTGCCATCCAAACCTTTTATAAGGATCAAGGCTTCCTTCCCTAAGCAAAGCAAAGAAGGGATAGTTTGTTTCTCATTCTATTCACTTCCCCGTCTTAGAATCAGTTAGCCTCATTTCATTCATGCAATGTACGTTGTGTGCCTGCACATCATGGACATGGACTTAATATGTAAGGGCATATGAGGCATCAAGAACTACCAATGGATTGCCGGAAGCAAATCATGCATTCGCTCGCACGTGCCACCTTCTCTGACCCTCATGAGACGCACTCATGTAGTAGCTTAATCTCCCCGCACCTCGTTGCTTGCCGCTAGGCCCTGCTGCTGGAGCCATCCCGTCCTCCATGCTCTCATGCCATCTCCAAAAAACATTGTGGTGATCCCTTGTTAGCTCGCGTGGTGTAGGGATAGAAGGATATTGGTTCAGCGTGGTATGCAGTTTTGTTGAGGGGTGGGTAGATACTTGAGCTAATGCAGTATAGAGAACAACTTTTCAGGGTAAAAACATATATTTTAATTTGCTTATTACTGGCCCAGCCCGCCTTGTGGCCCGTACACTGAGCCAGATCCAGATCTGCCGCCCGACGCCGAGGCCTAGGACTTGCCCATCGTTGGTGAGCGGAGGAAGAGGGGAGTAGGGGCGGTGCGCTGAGATGTGGAGAGTGCGATGTGATCGGCGCCGAGGCCGTGCATAAATAGCCGCGACGGCTTATCCTCCTCGGCGCTGGAGGAGATGATGAGCTCCTCCTCCACTAGGAGCCGGGCGCCGTGCAGGAATAGGCCCCTGGAGACAAGGTCGGTGGCGCACAATCCACATCTAGATCTGGATCCACCCGCCGGCGCCGAGGCCCCGGGCTCGCCCATCACCGGTGAGTGCAGGAACAGGGGAGCAAGGGCGGTGTGCGGAGATGTGGAGAATGCCATGTGGTTAGCGCTGACGTCGTGCTTAAATAGCCGCAATCAGACGAACGGACGGTTAGCCCCGTCAATGTGGTGTAGCGGTCGGACTTGGTCTCAAGGGACGATGCGTCCGTATTGAAGCGGGGTCGACTGTCCGGTCGCGTCGGTCACCATCGCCCTACCGTCCGGTCACATTTCGCGACATCAATGTCAGCCGCTGCGACTTTGTACTGGCATGAATGCGGCGCGGGAAGTGGCGTGTCCGTTGGAGAGATAGCATGAGAGAGGTTTTTGGGTGAGACTTGGGTGCCATGTGCTGCGACTTTGGACTGGCATGAATGCGGCGCAGGAAGTGGTGTGTCCGTTGGCGA
>NC_041381.1:594144061-594165851 GCF_002162155.2 Triticum dicoccoides
CGTCCCGTTTGCATCCGGTTTACGAAAAAAATAGGCGTCTGAACCGGTCCACGGATGGATGAGGTACACGTTAGATGATAAAATGCGCCCGGACCACTTGATCCACGCAGATGCGGGCGATTTGAGTTACCCTAAAGTTTGCCAAACAGGCCATACACTCTTCCTAGCCCACTCACTGGACTGGTTTTGGGCCAACCTAGCAACACATTTCTTAGTTGTTTTTAGTATAACTAGTGGACCCGTTGCGCCAAATGGCGCAGAGACCTGCTGATTCCATGTTAGCGATGAAGAGAAATCTATGGTTTAGTTGATTTTGGTACAGGCAATCACATATGACAACAAATTAATCTCTCTTAGTTGGAAAAAACGGGGGCTTGTTGTCTACAATAGACGTATATACACATTTAAATTTGGTAGCATAGAGTTCTATTTGAAACAAAATTTATGTAACAAATATAATCCACGGTATTTTGTTGTCTATAATGAGACGCATATACACATTCTAATTTGGTAGCACAAAGTCCCATTCAAAATCATGCCACATGCGGTAACAAATCTAACCCACTTTAACAAAAAAAATAGGTTTGTTGTCTACAATAAGATGTACATGCATATTTCACTTTGGTAGTGTAGGGTCTCGTTCAAATCCACATCGCGTTCAAAATATATGTATTTTTCAATAAACTTCTGTTTGAGCATGCAAGTACTCACGGTAAGAATTTAGACCCTTCTATATAGAAAAATAGTACATATCTTTTTGCCTAAGAACATATATGTATACTTAACACCATGTATGAAATCAGTTGAGGCCTTATACTCCCTCCATTTCTTTTTAGTCTGTATATAAGGTTTGATCAAAGTCAAGTTTGTAAAATTTGACTAACTTTATATTAAAAAATATAAATATTGACAATATGAAATCAACATTATCAGATGCACCACGATATGTATTTTCATACTATATAGTTTTAATATTATAGATGTTCATATCTTTATATATAAATTTGGTCAAACTTTGTGTAGTTTGACATTGACCAAATCTTATATGCGAAGTAAAAAAGAAATAAAGGGAGTATTATTTTAAGAAGAGTAGTGTTTCTATCAACTTTGTTTTTGTGTGTTTGAAAAAAGGTATTTATGTGCCACTTAGACGCATGTATATTTCAAAGCAGTCATATGGCAGCCAGTTCGGACCATGAAAGCAGTCGTATGGCAGCGAGTTTGGCCCATGACTCGAGCAACTTATTTATCCCTTCTTCCTCAACAGCTTCATTCAGTCAGCGACAAAACTCCTTAGTAGTACTTCCATCATCTCAATAATTGGGATGGATATCATCACTACAATGAAGAACAACAACATTTCTGTATATCTTGAACAATAATATCATTTACAATACATTTGGTCAAGAAACCAATTAGCTGAAGAATAATAACATTTCTCTATATCTCGAATTCCACATATGGGATTATTAATATCTCGACTTGTATGGATGGCTTCACTCGTAACAATACATATGCCTTCTGTTTATTTGCCTGACAAAATGTCCATCAGAAGAATTACTCATATATGAGGAAGTGGGGAGTATTTCAAACTGAAACAAAGAATTGATCCTAACTACGTGAAGTGCAATAGCTTTAAAGCCTCTGAATATATTCTGCTGCTACTCCACCAGGAAAGTGCAGGGCTTCAAGAACCAAAAGAGGCCACTCGAGCTCTCTTCGGACTCATAAGCCCTGTTGTTGTTTATATCCTTAACCCCAAAAGGTTGACTCTTAGCATCTCTATTGTTCTCCTGACCCTTCTTAGCATAGCTGTTTACCATAATGGTGTTGTTTGGAAAAATCATAGTACAATGCACAAGGACATTAGTGCCACATGTTGATGCCACTAATTAAAAAAACACCCTTAAGAAACACAATCAACTGAACCTTGAACACAAGTAGGCCTAGAGCTAGAAAACAATACATCATATTACTAAGCAAAAGCAAGTAGAAATATCAAATTGAGAGGCAGAACTATTTGAAAACAAAAATTTTGGCATAGTAAAATAGAAACATCAATGATTTTCTCGACGTCACGCGGGAGACAGCAGTAGGAAACATATAATTGCCCTCTGGGTAAACCTTGAACACTTTAAGTAGAGCAAACAAAAGATAAGTCTGAACATTGCTTTTATTTAGTCACAGCATAGCACAAGCTTAATATTCTTGGCATAAGTATGACACCAACAACATATAAAGATTTGACAAATGCGAGATACCGCAACCAATTTTAAACTTTGCACAACTTCATGAATATACTGAATCTCTTGGCAGCACTATCCGTTGTGCCAAATGGCACAGAGGCCCACTGATTCCATGTATGCTTTGAAAAGAAAACCATGTATTAATTGTTTTAGTCATGGGCAAGTACAATAGGTAACAAATGGAATAGCCTTTATACAAAAAGTTGTTTTTTTGTTGAATTTATACCTCTCCATATCTATTTATTTTTCCTTTGACCTACAACGTACTTGTACCTAACAACATGTATAATACCAATTGAGGATCCTTCTTTTTTTGTCAAAATAATGTGCCTTACTAACCGTACGGGCTGAAGATCAAGATAGATAATGAGTTAAGGATCATTTTCAGCAGCAGATTCGTTTGAAGCAGATCACAAAATTCGATCATTGCTCCTTGAACTCCTTACTCCTAAGCTTGAAAACACACAAATGCTTCTATAAAAGCTTCAGACCACCAGTAACATCGTAAACCAATTTAGTCAACATTACTCAAAAGAAATAGTAGAATAATCAAACAAATCTTAGTTAGGCTGGGATAACTGCAGATCCAGAAGCATATCCGATGTAAGGACCACATATGCAGTCTCAATGGTGAGAACCAGTGCAAGATTAAGAAATTATCTAAGTCCCCGCCAATAAGTCCTAATAAACCAGGAGATAAATGACAGTATCCTATCACTTGATTCAAACAGCATGTATAGGATCATGTAGCAGTACATGTGTGTGATTAGAAACCAAGTTCATTATGGAAAGGGACATTTTGTACAAATTTTACGAACAGAAGCTCTTATTTTCATATTTCCGTATCCTTCTTTAAACTATGAATCTAATATTTTGGAAAATATTGGTCTCTTATCATTATGTGTGTAAATAAAAATTTCATAAGAAGACATTGCAACCACTTGGGATGAGTCAAGTGGTATCTGAAACAATGGTTGTCCTGCTCCAGCCCCTAGTGTACCTCCCTCCTACAGTCCTGCTCCAGCCCCTTGTTTAGCTCGTCAGCTCCACACGTTAGCCTTCACGCGCCTGGAGGAAGGAGGCAGGTGCATAGGGTCTGCAACAATGTCCAGAAAACAAAATTTACATACTGTATTTTTCAGAAGATGGACATAGCAGAACTATCTCAACAATGAACTGACATCTAAACCCCAGAAACTGAAGAACGCTACAGCAACACAAATCTTCTTCATAATAAGAAAATAAATCTTAAATTAGACAAGGATACTGATATGAAAATTTGAGGTAGAAAAATGATCATTTCATTTTTCTAGGTACTAACTCGCAACCGGTATGCAAATACACTGACTAAAAAGATCTGTAGATTAAACATGAGATCCTACTGACAAACACGAAATGACATTCTGTTCTAGGTTCAAATCAGCAAGTAAACAGTGACCATGTTAATTAGAAGGGTCTCCTCAGCCTGAGGCCATACAAGTAAGGTGGCCCCTGACAAAGAGGATCTCATGCTCCATGGGCCAGTCTGGTATCCTTCATTTGTGGGTACTACTCTGGGCCATGAGTCTCTTTTTAAATCTAAAACAACATATAATTGCATGTAGCCGAGTGTTACATCTCGAAAAGGCCCATGATAGCCGAGTGATCTAGAATCTAAATCATGATAGCCGAGTGTTCCATCTCAAAAAATATATAAAACAAGTCATAGTTTTCTTGCTTCAAAAACTATGGCTAGATCAGTTCTAAAGTTCAATTTTTTGTTTGTAGAAACAACTTAAGTGGCAAGTTATTAGGTATTCTGCATCAGAACAGATTTTTGACTAAATAATAACTTACATAAGCACTAGACCTGTGAACACTCGCTCTCTGGGACAAATGCAGACCAACTAAACTGAATATTCTACATCAGAACAAAATCTTCACTAATTAATAACTGACATAAGCACTGGACTTGTAAACACTCGCTCTCTGGGAGAAATTGACAAGGACGATGCATGAACAGTTGCAACTGATCTATGGCACTTAATTTTCATATATCAATTAGTTCAACAAGGGCGTAGGGGGTGGAGATGGAGAAATCAAGAAACATAACAACATTTAGAAAACACATTTTGCAACAATTTGAATAAACCCAAATTGGGGCGTCAAGCTTCGCTCCTAGGGAGATAATCGTGATTCACCATAGCTAAGACAATTAGTTCATCACGGAATTATAAAGAAAAGAAATATGCCTAGCCTTACAAAATGTCATAGCACACATGTTTGGTAGAAAAGACAGAAAATTATATATTGTCAATAACATATGAGGATTTAACAAACACGGGACACCATGGCCCATTTTAAAAATTTACATATAATCATGCATATACGTAATATCCTGACGTCACTGTATCCACACTACTTGAGAAAGTAAATAATCAAACGACACTCACGGAAGAGTTGTAGGTTTCTACAATTTCCACTTTACAATCCCAACATAACTATATAGTTGTTCCGCAATTACTCACATGCCATGACGATGGCTTAAACACATATCAATCTTTTATGGCATGAACATGTATATTTCTGGATTACAATTAGTAATGAGAAGCGATGGGTAGCTCACTCTTTAACATCCTCCATACCAGGAAAATATCACACGTGCAGCTGTGAAAGAGAACTATAAAGGGAATAGACTTACATGTAACAATGTGGCATAGGTGTGCATGCCTCACCAAGCGAGATCTTTGTGGGCGATACCTAATGATGCAAGAGTAGTCTCTCTCTAGGCAAGTTCAAAGCTACATGACCACACCAAAGTTCAAGACAATATTAAATATACATGATGATTCTATGACTGCCAACCAATTAATCTAGGGAAACAAATCAGATCAAACAGTTCTCACCTTACCTAATTATTTTCGTCTGCCAAGCATTTTGCACCTGCTGCAATCTTCAAATATATTTTGTAGTCAACCTATCCGTTCATACTAAGAAGGAAGAACGCCTGAACTATCTGTGCAAAGTAGAAAACATAACCAAGTAAAAAAAATCATAATCCACATCCAAGTTACAAAGTTCTACTAATGATCTAAATTCATAAATTGGGTACAAATATATGTGCAAGGAAAGTGACATGCCACACCATGAGCTTTCGTTTTAATGAACAATCCATAAGTAGTAATAGAAAAGTTCATATTAGCCACGACTAAACTGCATATCAACCATAGATTTTGTTCAACCAATATATGTGCAAGGAAAGTGACATGCCACACCATGAGCTTTCGTTTTACTGAACAATCCAGAAGTAGTAATAGAAAGTTTCATATTAGCTAAGGCTAAACTGCATATCAACCATAGATTTTGTTCAACCATTAATTCCACAGCCCAGGCGTTGCTCCTGCTATTTTTTCACTGTTAATTCGCTTCATTTTCTGTAATTTCCCGTACCAAGGACATGAACAGGAATTGCAAGAGGGAAATCAGCCCCAAATCAGGTAAGCTAATGGAGAAATCTGCCATTGTTTTGCCAACAAAATCAGATCAAACAAGAGAGGAAATCTACAGGAAAACAAACCACGCAATACCATCTTCCTCGGCATGGACCACCCCGTCCAGCTCCTGGCGTCCAGTCACCGTCGTTGCTCGCATGCTCCCTGCCACCACCACCATTTTTGTCCCCGGGCTCGGTCGTATGCAGAGGGGCCGCTGCCGCCACTCTCCCTGGACGCCATCTCCTCCTCCATCTGGCGGCGCCTACTCCTTGTTTCTTCCACTCCAGGGGCACCAGATCCGTGGGCTCGCCGCCGCTCGGATGAAGAAGAGAGGGATGGAGCGGATGCTGGCCTGGAGGTGACTCGGCTTGGCCCGAGAGTGGTGTTGGGGTGCTGCGGGAGAGGTCGGAGGCGAGGGTGTCCAGGGGAGGACGAAGGCGAAAAGCAGGGAGAAGGGGAGGCGGCGGCGTAGGAGAGCAGTGGAGGGAGCAGAGAGGAGACGAGGCACAGGGGCGTGGGAGGCTGTGGGGACCGACGGGAAAGGGGCTAGGGTTTCTCTGGCGGCTTGTGTGTGAGTGGGACGAGGCGAGGGCAAGATTGGCTGCGAGACTCGCGGAGCGGATAGGCTGAAACCTTCTGCATGCGGGGACAACAAACCCAGCCAACCAGCACGCGGCGCGAGCCCACTCGTCATTGGTCATTGAAAACAACAACGAGGCGAAAATCGGGTTTGACAGCCATGAAGATCCAACGGCTCAGACGCGAAGAAAGCTAGATCCAACGGGCAACGAAGGCCCAATTGGGGAAGCACCGTGGAGACAAGTTGGCTAGCAGCCTTATATGTTTAAATTAGCCATGCAAATTGTCTCAAAAAAAATTAGCCATGCAAATGATCATGTGAGTTGCTAACCACGGACGCATGCAGCCATGCATGCATCTTACTAGGCGATAATAGGCGAGGTTTTCTTCATGAGTACGTAGTTTCAACCACTGGTCACTATTTCCATGAAATGTGTTGCTTCGGTGCATCGTGTTGATCTTGTTACATCACTCAAAGTGTAATAAATATATTCCTCTTTAAAAACCAAGAAAACTCATCGCTCATATCTAAATGATAAAGGCTCCCATATCCAGTGAGCTACCCAAGGACTGAACGCATTACCAAGAGATATTTCACTACTGACCTACCGGAGGACCGATGGCCTTATGTCACTTCCTACCATCCAAACATTTTATAAGGAGCAAGGCTTCCTTCCCTAAGCAAAGCAAAGAAGGAATAATTTGTTTCTCATTCTATTCACTTCCCCATCTTAGAATCAGTTAGCCTCATTTCATTCATGCAATGTACGTTGTGTGCCTGCACATCATGGACATGGATTTGATATGTATGGGCATATGAGGCATCAGGAACTACCGATGGAGTACTGGAACCGAATCTAGCATTTGCTGACACGTGCCACCACGTCTGACCTTCATGGGACGCACTCATGCAGCAACTTAATATCCCTACACCTCGTCGCTTGCCGCGAGTCCCTGCTGCTCCAGCCATCATGTGCTCCATGCTCTCATCCCATCTTAAAAAGCACCGCGGTGATCTCTTGTTAGCTGTAGTGGTGTAGGGATAGAAGGATATTGGTTCAGCGTGGTATGCAATTTTGTTGAGGGGTAGGCAGACACTTGATCCAATGCACTACAGTGAGCCACATCTTTTCAGGGTAAAAAACAAAAAATAATACACATTTTTTGCGGGAAAAATCATATATTTGAGCTGTGAAAAATGCCTAATTTGCTTGTTATCAGCCCGGCCCGTCTTGTGGCCCGTTCACTGACCAGGCCGGCGGGTGTATCGGCGAGTTGTGCGACCCGCCCTAATACCTGCCACTGGTCTCGGGTCTAAGTGGCCCTTGCCTAGCAACTCAAAATCAACAGGGTCATTAACAACTTCAATACTCAGGAAAAGTAGAGCGGCAGCACTGCTTTGCCCCATCCTCAAGTTCCTCACTCCTGCTTATTTTGATCCATCTTGATCTTGGCCAGCAGAAGAACGACTGCCATTTGCCACTCGTCCCGAGATGAACGGCTAATAGAGGGATAAGTAGATGTAGACATGCAGTGAGTGAAAAAGTACTCATAAATTTAGCTCCGCTTTTTGGTAACACTTCTTTCCCTTTATCTTTTGAGAAAGAGGAAAACATGTCGTGCAAGATTATGCCCCCCCCCCCAAAAAAAAACTCTGACTTATCAAAAATTCCCACAATCTCCCCGCACAGCGCCGCCGTGTCGGCTCCCCTCTCCACGCCCTCCTTCCTGCATGCACGACAAGGTGTATGCATATGTCGGGCAACAAGGCGCCACAGTGTACGTCAATTCCATCTGCCAGCTGGTCAAGATCGAGTTCGACCATGTCAGTGCACGCCGCAGCAGCTGACTAGGGCGGAGAGGACGTACGTGCAAGAACTATACATGAAAAATTTCGAGCAGCTGGAGAACCTAAGAGGCCGAGCCCCCGCTATGCTCGTCCACGCCAGCCACAATAGCAACAACCTTCCAATGTTGCAGAGTAAGCATCCGACCTTCAGACCACTCACGTCACGCCCCTGCTTCTAAATTCTAACATCTTATGTTCAAAACCTTCTTCCTTTAGATGCAGTGCCGGTCGCCCCGCCGCCTCTTCCGGCGACCCCAATCTGATTTCAGAACAACCTAAAGATGGACTTCCACATCGTT
The DNA here is from genome assembly GCF_002162155.2 of Triticum dicoccoides. Taxonomy (NCBI): domain Eukaryota; kingdom Viridiplantae; phylum Streptophyta; class Magnoliopsida; order Poales; family Poaceae; genus Triticum; species Triticum dicoccoides. Next base: position 594,152,508 of record NC_041381.1, read on the forward strand.
GATGAGCTCTCTGGCCGAATGGCAACTTTGCATTTCAGATGTTCAGATCCTTCTCATGAAGGATAAAATGCAGCAACATATTTTTAGTGGGGGCGGCGACAAGAGGTGATCGATTCGAGTGAAATTCTTTGGTTTAATTCGTGTACTTCAATGTAGTTTTATTTCTCCTGCAAAGTTGTGACATGAGTGATCTATAATGGCCAGACTCTAAAACCTGATCACGTCGGCCACTCCTCACGGCACCTGTAGTTGCTGGAGCACATGAAGACCGGTCTTACTGGTCAGATGGTGGTGTTAGACATGGTGGCCGAGACCTTCCGGCGGGTGCCTCCTGCCCTCCTTCGGCCGTCACCTGCAAGGAGCACTTGTAGCTGCTCGTCAAGGACAGGTCACTAGGGGCGTTTGAGCTAGGCCACATATGCGTGGACCTCTGGGTTCTCAAGGACTACGGCAGCGGTGCGGCTACTAAGTCCTCGATTCCGAGGGTGGTAGCTTCATTGCATCCATCGGGCCGGTTGACTCGATTGACCGGCGATCAATTCCGACGTGCAGTAACTCCATTCCCTTGTAGCCAGGAAGGAGGGCGAGGAGCGGAGCCAGCACGGTGGCGCTGTGCGGGAAGGTCTATAGAGATTTTGGACAAGTCAACAAGCTAGTTACAAAACCGCCCTAAATCCTACCTATACCTGGCCATGGGAAGCCCGGCCCGACGCTGCCCCCGGGCCGGGCTCGGGCCTAGATTTTGAGCCCGACGGCCGGGCCGGGCCGGGCCCGAGCCCGTTGTTTTTGCGTTTTCCTGAAGGTCGGGCCGGGCCGGCTCAAAGCCCGACGGGCTTTTACATGTTTGGGTCGGGCTTGGGCCCAGAAAGCAGGCCCGATGGTCGGGCCTGGGCCGGTCCTGGGCCTGGGTTTTTTCCGTCGGGCTTGGCTAGGCCCGACCCGAAGCCCGCCCCGCCCCGAGGTATGGCCAGGTATAATCCTACCCAAAACCACACATGGCCACATTTATCTTGTTTCAAAAAAACATGGCCACATTTATCCAGTTTTATAGAGTTCATGGTGTTGCTACACGTCGGCCGACAGATCTTTTTAAAGGACCCGCCACCTCGTGAGCCGTTAGCTACGACAAAATCAAATGGCTGGACGTCTTTCTCTTCTTTGCAACAATGACCTTGTTGCAGAAACTCTTGTAACAGAGATTGTGTTGCGGAATTTTTTGCAGCATCGGTCGTCTACAGGATATATTTTTTGCAATATATGTCGTGTTGCGGATTTTTTTCTGTCTTCACTTTTTTTGCAACAAGGGTATTGTTGCAGAAAAACTTTGCAGCTGAGGTAATGTTGCACGTATTTTTTTCCTTTGTCTTCACCCTTGTATGGTGTGCGACAGAAACTTATGCAACATAACTGATGTTGCAGAAATCTTTCTTGCAACAGAGTAGATGTTACAAAACAAAACACCACGGCCGTTCGTTGTGAGCCCGTCGGAGGGAGAGAGACATCCAAATCAAGGCCGTCTTATGAAAACCAAATCAAGGCCGTCTTATGAAAAAAATCTTAGGAAAAACTATAACAAAAGTTTACTAATGTGGTAACACCCAAATCAAGGCCTTCTTATGAAAAATTGATTTATGTGGGAGTTCTTGAAAAAACATTGCTTACATACCGATTGGTCCGACTAGTGTCATCTTTCTTTCCATAGCTTTGCATAATGGCATGCCTTCTACAAGGGTCTATAGACCGACGGGCGCTTTAATTACTACGTTTGGGAGTTGTAAGGATGTTGTTGACGTCCTGCAACCCAATGTTATCAATTTTTTCTTTGTCATAAACTTATGTAGTTGGCTTTTGTATCATTGGATGGTTCCACTAATGAACTCAAAGATGAACACCCTTTTGTCAAAGGCAAAGTTGTGCTCCACATTTTGCCACGGTATGCATTGTCTACACAAACTCATTTTATTACCAAACTTGGCGAAAGATACCACGACGTTTTCTTGAAAAAGGCTCCTAAAGCTTGCCAAACAGGACATACACCTCAATGATAAGTGGGGTCGTCTATGTTGTTGGGCCCAACTTTTCTATACGACAAGGTGTACGCGTACTCCAGGCAACACGGTGCCACAGTTTATGTCAATTCCATCTGCCAGTTGGTCAAGATCGAGTTCGACCATGTCAGTGCGCGCCGCAGCAGCTGACCAGGGCGGAGAGGACGTACGTGCAAGAAATGTATATGAAAAATGCTGAGCAGCTGGAGAACCTAAGAGGCAGAGCCCACCGCTAGGCTCGTCCACGCCAGCCACAATAGCAACAACCTTTCAATGCTGCAGAGTAAGCATCCGACCTTCGGACCACTCACGTCACGCCCATACTTTTACATTCTAATGTCTTATGTTTGAAACCTTCTTCCTTTGGACACAGCGCCGGTGGCACCGCCTCCTCTTCCGGCGACCCCGATCTGGTTCCAGAACAATCTAGAGATGGACGTCCACATCATTGATGAGCTCTCTGGACGAATGGCAACTTTGCATTTCAGATGTTCATATCCTTCTCATGAAGGATAAAATGCAGCAGCAGAGTTTCAGTGGGGGCGGCGACAAGAGGCGATCGATTCGAGTGAAATTCTTTTGTTTAATTCGTATACTTCAATGTAGTTTTATTTCTCCTGCAAAGTTGTGACATGCGTGATCTATAAAGGCCAGACTCTAAAACCTGATCACGTCGGCCGCTCCTCGCGGCATGTGTAGTTGCTGGAGCACATGAAGACCAGTCTCACTGGTCAGATGGCGGCATTCGACACGGCGGTCGAGACCTTCCGGCGGGTGCCTCCTGCCCTCCTTCGACCGTCACATGCAAGGAGCACTTGTAGCTGCTCGTCAAGGACAGGTCACCAGGGGCGTTTGAGCTAGGCCACATATGCGTGGACCTCTGGGTTCTCAAGGACTACGGCAGCGGTGTGGCTACTAAGTCCTCGATTCTGAGGGCGATATAGCTTCATTGCATCCATCGGGCCGGTTGATTCGATTGACCGGCGATCAATTCCGATGGGCAGTAACTCCATTCCCTTGTAGCCAGGAAGGAGGGTGGGGAGCGGAGCCGGCACGGTGCCGCTGTGCGGGAAGGTTTGTAGAGATTTTGGACAAGGCAGCAAGCTAGGTGCAAAAACCGCCCTAAATCCTCCCCAGAACCACACATGGCCACATTTATCTTGTCTAAAAAAACGTGGCCACATTTATCCGGTTTTAAAGAGTTCATGGGGCTGCTACGCGCCGGCCGGCGGATCTTTTCAAAGGATCAGCGGCCTCGCGAGCCGTTAGATACGACAAAATCAAATGGCCGGATGTCTTTCTCTTCTTTGCAACAATGACCTTGTTGCGGAAACTCTTGTAACACAGATTGTTGCGGATTTTTTTGCAACATCGGTCGTGTACGGGTTTTATTTTTTGCAACATATGTCATGTTGCAGATTATTTTTCTGTCTTCACTTTTTTTTGCAACAAAGGTATTGTTGCAGAAAAACTTTGCAGCTGAGGTGATGTTGCATATATGTTTTCCTTTTTTTTTCACCTCTGTATGGTGTGCGGAAGAAACTTATGCAACATAACTGATGTTGCAGAAATCTTTCTTGCAATAGAGTAGATGTTACAAAACAAAACACCATCGCCGTTCGCCGTGAGCCCGTCGGAGGGAGAGAGACATGCTTGGTCCAGTAAGCCACGTGTCGATCAAGGGAGGCGGCGGATACCCGCGTTAGATCCGCGGGTTGAAAGATAGCCTTTTCCATTAAATAATCTAGTTTTAGAGTTTAGAGAAATATTGGTCCATGAGGAAGGGTTTAAGGGGGAAACTATACTTTCCTTTTTGAGAAAACCACACATTTGGTTGTTTTTAGCCCGACCTGCTTTGTGGCCCGTACGCACGTCGACCTGGTCCTATTCCTATGGCGAGGTGTGAGGCCCTTACCTACTTTCGTGGACGGCCACTGTTGATTCTCGTACGTATTCCTTTGTGATTTTTCAAAAAACACACATATTCCTCTGGGTGGGTGGGGGGGCTGCCTTGTGTTTGTGTGTCTGTTTTCGCAAAAAAAAACTTTGAAGAATTTTGGAGTTACACGAACATTTTTTATGTTTCGAGAAAATATCTAAAATTCATGATAAATGGTGAACTGTTTTTTAATATACACAAACATATTTTTAAACTACGTGAACATTCTTTAGAATTGATGAGCTTTTTATAAAATAAACACAAAAATGAGAATATTTTTCAAAAATATGTGACAATCTTTATAATAGTCGAGTAGATTTTTAAAAATTCTTCAAAAAAAAAGGATATTTTTATTTTAGAAAAAAGTTAAAATCCTTGAACCTTTTAAATAATACGGACATTTTTGTAAATTTTATGAAAAAAATCTTAGGAAAAACTATAACAAAAGTTTAGGAATGTGGTAACACCCAAATCAAGGCCGTCTTATGAAAAAATGATTTATGCGGGAGTTCTTGAAAAAACATTGCTTACATACCGATTGGTCCGACTAGTGTCATCTTTCTTTCCATAGCTTTGCATAATGGTTTGCCTTCTAGAAGGGTCTATAGACCGATGGGTGCTTTTGTTACTACATTTGGGAGTTGTAAGGATGATGTTGACGTCCTTCAACCCAATGTTATCATTTTTTTTCTTTGTCATAAACGTATGTAGTTGGCTTTTGTATCATTGGATGGTTCCACTAATGAACTCAAAGATGAACACCCTTTTGTCAAAGGCAAAGTTGTGCTCCACATTTTGCCACAGTATGCATTGTCTACCACAAACTCATTTTCTTACCAAACTTTGTGAAAGATACCATGACGGTTTCTTGTAAAAGGCTCCTAAAGCTTACCAAATAGGCCATACACCTCGATGATAATTAAGTGGGGTCGTCTACGTTTTTGGGCCCAACTTTTCTATAGTAGACGCTCTTCCTATTTCACTCACTGGACTGGTTTTGGACGAACCTAGCAACTCATTTCTTAGTTTTTTTACTGATTTTTAATTAGCCATGCGAATGACCATGTGAGTTGCTAACCATGGATGTAGGCAGCCATGCATGCATCTTACTAGTCGAGATTGGGTGCACAAGCTCCCATTTTCTCCATGAGGATGGAGTGGCAACCATTGGCCACTATTTCCATGAAATTTGTTGATTAGGTGCATCATGTTGATCTTGTTACATAATTGAAAGTGCAATACATATCTTCCTCTAAAAAAACCCAAGAAAACTCATCACTTATCTAAATAACAGATAAAAGCTCCCATATCCCCTAAGCTACCCAGGGACTAAACTCATAACCAAGAGATATTTCACTATTTGACCTACCGGAGGACTGATGGCCTTATGTCATTTTCTACCATCCAAACATTTTATAAGGAGCAAGGCTTCCTTCCCTAAGCAAAGCAAAGAAGGAATAATTTGTTTCTCATTCTATTCACTTCCCCGTCTTAGAATCAGTTAGCCTCATTTCATTCATGCAATGTATGTTGTGTGCCTGCACATCATGGACATGGATTTGATATGTATGGGCATATGAGGCATCAGGAACTACCGATGGAGTACTGGAGCCGCATCTAGCATTCGCTGACACGTGCCACCATGTCTGACCTTCGTGGGACGCACTCATGCAGCAACGTAATCACCCTATACCTCGTCGCTTGCCGCGAGTCCCTGCTGCTCCAGCCATCCCATGCTGCATGCTCTCATGCCATCTCCAGGAAGCACGTATTCCTCTGTGATTTCTCAAAAAACACATGTATTCCTCTGGGCGGGCTACCTTGTGTTTGTGTGTCTGTTTTCCCAAAAAAAATCTTTGAAGAATTTTGGAGTTACACGAATATTTTTTAAGTTTCGAGAAAATATCTGAAATTAATGATATTTTATGGAAATGGTGAACATTTTTTTAATATACACAAAAATATTTTTAAACTGTGTGAACAGTCTTTAGAATTGATGAGCTTTTTATAAAACAAACACAAAGATGAGAATATTTTTCAAAAATATGTGACCATCTTTATGAAAGTTGAGTAGATTTTTTCAAATTCTTCAAAAAATATATTAAAATATACTGATATTTTTATATTTTTTAGAAAAAAGTTAAAAACCTTAAACCTTTTAAATAACACGAACATTTTTGTAAATTTCATGAAAAAAATCTTAGGAAAAACTATAACAAAAGTTTAGTAATGTGGTAACACCCAAAACAAGGCCGTCTTATGAAAAAAAATGATTTACGTGGGAGTTCTTGAAAAAACATTGCTTACATACCGATTGGTCTGACTAGTGTCATCTTTCTTTCTATAGCTTTGCATAATGATCTGCCTTCTACAAGGGTCTATAGACCGATGGGCGATTTTGTTACTATGTTTGGGAGTTGTAAGGATGCTGTTGACGTCCTTCAACCCAATGTTATCAATTTTTTCTTTGTCATAAACTCCATTGGCTTTTGTATCATTGGATGGTTCCACTAATGAACTCAAAGATGAACACCCTTTTGTCAAAGGCATAGTTGCGCTCCACATTTTGCCACGGTATGCATTGTCTACCACAAACTCATTTTCTTACCAAACTTTGCGAAAGATACCACGACGGTTTCTTGAAAATGGCTCCTAAAGCTTGCCAGACAGGCCATACACCTCGATGATAAGTGGGGTCGTCTATGTTGTTGGGCCCAACTTTTCTATAGTACATGCTCTTCCTAGTTCACTCACTGGACTGGTTTTGGACGAACCTAGCAACTCATTTCTTACTTGTTTTTACCGATGTTCAATTAGCCATGCAAATGACTATGTGAGTTGCTAACCATTGATGCAGGCAGCCATGCATGCATCTTAATAGTCGAGATCGGGTGCACAAGCTCCCATTTTCTCCATGAGGGTGGAGTGACAACCATTGGGCTCTATTTTCATGAACTGTGTTGGCTAGGTGCATCATATTGATCTTGGTACGTAACTGAAAGTGCAATTATCTTCCTCTTAAAAAAATAAAACTCATCACTTATCTAAATAACTGATAAAAGCTCCCATATCCCCTGAGCTACCCAAGGACTAAACTCATTACCAAGAGATATTTCGCTACTGACCTATCGGAGGACCGATGGCCTTATGTCACTTCCTACCATCCAAACCTTTTATAAGGAGCAAGGCTTCCTTCCCTAAGCAAGGCAAAGAAGGAATGATTCACTTCTCCGTCTTAGAATCAGTTAGCCTCATTTGATGCACTGCACATCATGGACATGGATTTGATATATATGGGCATATGAGGCATCAGGAATTACCGATGGAGTTTCGGAATGAGATCATGCATTCGTTGGCACATGCCACCATCTCTTACCCTCATGGGACGCGCTCAGCCAGCAGCTTAGTCTCCCTGCACGTCGTCGCTTGCCGCAATTCCCTGCTGCTCCAGCCATATCCCGTGCTCCATGCTCTCATGCCTTCTCCAGAAAGCACCGTGGTGATCTCTTGTTAGTTGTAGTGGTGTAGGGATAGAAGGATATTGGTTCAGCGTGGTATACAATTTTGCTGAGCGGTAGCCGGACACTTGATCTAATGCAGTACAGTGAGCCATTTCTTTCAGGGTAAAAAAATCACATTTTTGCGGGAAAAAAGATATATTCGAGCTGTAAAAAACGTTTAGAGTCGGTGCGCCGGCCGAAGTGCTCGGCCGGTCGCACGCGGATCCGTCGCACGCCAGCCTGGCGTCGCCCACTCTTGCGCATAGTCCAACCAACCCTTTTCTTACGGGCCCACAACCACTTTATTATCCATCCAGAAACTTACCTCGTCTCCCCACCACAGGCTTCGTCTTCCTCGCCGCAAGCAGCTCGCGCTCCTCTGCCATGGCCCTCGTCGGCCCTAGCTTCGCTCGCCGCTAGAGGACCCTCCCCCAAACTGCTCCATCCCCAGGCACATGCACTTGTGCATCCATGGTCCATTCGTTGACAGTGCAGGGCGGAAAACGTCTGCGTGCAAGTGCAACCATGACCGCTACAAACGACGAGCTCGGACCACACTGGTACGCGGCCCGGCGTGAAACTGATTCAACTGAAGTCACATGGGGGGAGGGGGGGATGTTGCGACCGTTGGTGTGAGGTGCTGGAACCAGGCGATGAAGGAGCTGCGACCCATGGCAGAATTTGCTACAACCAAATACGGCGAGGGCATGACCCGCGACCGCGGCGACATAGTATTATTGCAACCGCATAAGTTTTTGCTACTACCGATGTCTGCAATTGCTACCACCGGTGATGGCATTTCCTACATCCTTCATGATGATGTTGCAACCTCGACGGCGGCGATGATTTTTTTTGCTGCAACCGGCTATGGTCGAAGCTACCACCAGCGAGCTTTTTTGCTACAACCATGTACAGATCAATTAGCTGCGACTTGGGTCGGCGGCGATGATACTTTGCTGCAACCGTTGTCGGTTTTTGCTACTACCGGCGTCATTGTTTGCTACATGCTTCACAGCTTAGATGCGACATGCGACGACGGCGGCGACATTTTTGCTACATCTGTTCATGGATTAGCTACAACCAGACTCTGCAAAATTAAAAAAGTTGCAACCGTTTGACAGAGGAAGCTTGAATTGTATGTGCGAAAAGCTTCAACCGGTACTTGTTTTTGCTTCGACAGGTGGACAATTTGCTGCTACCGGCGGCAACCCGAGGAGAGATGCATCTTTTTCTGTGAGCTCGCCGTCGGGGTGCTGTGTCCGGCGAACAATCGGCACCGGAGCGTGGTCGTCGTGCACTAGGGTTGCGAGCGGTCCCACCGGATTACAAGGATGCAACCATGGGCACACGTTGCTGCATCCACGGAGATGAGAAACGCACGAAGGCGACATAGGTGAGGGCGGCGACCAACGCCGAGGGCGGCGACCGGAGGCGACGACGGCGAGGCGGCGAGCCGGCAGCAGGGGAGGAGGTGCGGGGGCGCGCAGGTGGGTGGGTAGTGAGTCGGGTGGGGGAGGAGGAGTGGGGGATTCGCAACGATGAGGAAGACGATGACCCAGTCCACGCGAGCGCGTCTGATACAAGCAGGGATCGAGCGGTTATGTAGCCTCTGTATTAGTCAGATCGAACGGCTGGCGCTGGACCGGCCGAAACGTTCGGCCGGCGCGCCGGCGCCTAGCGGTTCCCATTTGCTTGTTATTAGCTCGGCCTGCCTTTGTAGCCCGTACACTGACCAGGCCGGCTGGCGGATCGGCGAGGTTTGCTACCGGCCCTAATGCCTGTGCCACAGGTCTCGGGTCTAAATGGCCCTTACCTACTTTTCTTGATGCAACTCAAAATCAGCAGGGTCATTAACACCTTCAATACTCAGAAAAAGCAGAGCAGCAGCACTGCTTTGCCCCATCTTGAAGTTCCTCACTCCTGCTTATTTTGATCCATCTTGATCTTGGCCAGCAGAAGAACGGCTGCCATTTGCCACTCGTCCCGAGATGAACGGCTAGTAGAGGGATAGGGAGATGCAGACATGCAGTGAGTGAAAAAAAGTGCTCGCGCAGCGCCGCCGTGTCGGCTCCCCTCTCCGCGCCCACCTTCCTCCATGCACGACAAGGTGTACGCGTACGCCGGGCAACACGGTGCCACCGTGTACGTCAATTCCATCTGCCAGCTAGTCAAGATCGAGTTTGTCCATGTCAGTGCGTGCCGCAGCAGCTGACCAGGGCGGAGAGGACGTACGTGCAAGAACTGTACGTGAAAAATTTCGAGCAGCTGGAGAACCTAAGAGGCTGAGCCCGCCGCTATGCTCGTCCACGCCGGCCACAATAGCGACAACCTTCCAATGCTGCAGAGTAAGCATCTGACCTTCAGACCACTCACGTCACGGCGTCACACCCGTGCTTCTGAATTCTAACGTCTTTTGTTCAAAACCTTTTTCTTTCAGACGCAGTGCCGATCACACCACCGCCTCTTTCGGCAACCCGGATCTGGTTCCAGAATGACCTAGAGATGGACTTCCATATCGTTGCACGAGCTCTCTGGCCGAATGGCAACTTTGCCTTTCAGATGTTCAGATCCTTTTCATGAAGGATAAAGATGCTGGAGCAGGGTTTCAGTTGTGTATATTAACCAATACTACTACTGCTGCTACCTGCAAGTGTGTGTGTGTGTGTGTGTGTGTGTGTGTGTGTGTGTGTGTGTTCAGGTCAATGAAATCACAGGAAGGTGTAAGGCTAAGTGAAGGGCCGCTCACCGAGCATGTGCTCAAACATCAGCGCTTTGCCATTCCCGAGTGCACCACTATGGCCAGCTTAAGAACTTCATATGCTCAAGAAAAGCAACAGTAGCAGCACTACTAATATTGACCAGCTTCGGGTTAAAAAAAATGACCAACTTCGAGTCAAAAAAATATATTCTTTGTGATGCAAGCCTGCATTCAAATCAAATAAAACCTAATATGTGCCCAATGATATAATTATATTCTTTATTAGTTTAAGAATTATTTATTGGATTATGTCAAATTCTAACAAACGTTCGGTAATATTTTAACACCCAACTCAAGATCATCATAGGAAAAACTATTTATGTGGGAGTTACATACCAAGTATGTGGACACTTGAGAAAGTATTGCTTAGGGCATCTCCAACGCCGACCCGCAAACCTCCCGTAACCGTCTGGACCACAAAAACCATCCAACGCGGTCCTGTATTAATCCGCAGAGTGGTCCGAACGTGATTTCTCCGCAAACCTGAGACAAACGTGGGGGAGGTTTGCGGGAGTCTGAACACACGGAACATCGCTCTCCCTCCCGGCCCACCCAAAAGGAAGGCAGAGCCCGCGCTTAGCATCCCGCACTGTTTTCGCGCCAAAATCCCCCACTCTCTTCTTCCACTCCCCACCGCTCTCCGCCCAATTCCCGCTCTTTTCTCCCACCCTCTCCTTCCCTCCCCGCCGAAGCATGGAACCTGCGGAGAACCTGTCGGACATGGAGTCGGCGGAGGTGCCTGAGGATCCGAGCATCACGCTCGCCCGAAAGATCAGCTCGGAGACGCAGCAAAATCGTCATGTTAAAGCGAGGGCCGCAAAGGAGGAGAAACTGAAGGAGCGACTAGCCGCCGGTGGGCCTGGTGGTGGTTATGGGTGTAGAGGGCGTGACGGACGAGCAGGTCGACGAGGTCGTGGCGGACGCGCCCACAACACAGAAGGTGCGGCGGCCAAGCTGACGGAGAGGATCAAGGAGATCTTGACGAAGGAGGAGGCACGTGTGAGGCACTCAGATATTGAGGAGAGGAAGGCAGAGAGGTTCAAGCAGTTGATGGAGGTGACGGAGAAGAAGATCAAACTCGAAGAGAGGAGGACCATGATCGAAGAAAGGAAGGCGACGCTCGAGAAGAAGAAGGCCGCGCTCAGGAAAAGAGGGTGAAGATCGCCGCCAATGCAGAGGTCACCAAGATGTTAACCTTGAATACTGACTCTTTGGATGCCGACGCTAGAATTATCATGCAATCCATCTGCTACCAGATGTTGGAGCGGCATAAAGATGAGTTGGCGGCGGCGGAAGATGAGGACGCGGACCCGGAGGCCACCTACGCGGCGACGACGACACCTCCTTGACCGGGGAGGAGCTTGCTGGGATGGCTAGTCCGGCATGGCAGAAATGCACGGATTGCCGGACTGACGGTCTTTTGGATTTGAGCATGTAAAAACTAAGCATATTTGCCTTTTTTTTGTTGTGATCGAGGATGCGATCCGGCACGGATGTGATCCAGTGCATTGTGTGGATCAACGTACATTTGAATTTCAATTTGCTAGCGGACATATATAGGCTACGGTTGGATGGCGGCCTTCCGCATCCGTGTTTGCGGACTGGTCTCCTCCTGTCTACGGACGGACGTGGGAGAAAATTTGCGGGTCGCCGTTGAAGATGCCCTTACATATACCGCTTGATCCGACTAGTGCCATCTTTCTTTCTATGTTTTTCGTAATGGTCTGCCTTCCACGGGGCTTGAAAAGACTGATGGCCACTTTAAGGGTGCATGATGCCAATGATCAAGATGTTCGTGAAATCTGATATAATATTGTTGGGTATTTTCTCATTATTCCTTGTGTTTAGTGGAAAGTTGTTTATCTTTTGTTGCTCAGTTTGAGAGTTGTAAGGATGATGTTCACGTTCTTCAACTAAATGTTACTCCCTCCGTCCCATAACGTAAGACGTTTGTCAAAAAAAACGTACATTATAAAACAGAGGGAGTATCATTTTTCTTTCTTTGTCATAACCTATGTAGTTGGATACGCCTAGGTCATCTAGCGTTGCTTAGTTCGGCTTGACTTTTCTACAATACATTCTTCCTAGTACACTCAATTGACTTGTTTTGGACGAAGCTGCTCATTTCTTAGTTCTTTTTAATGATGCTTAATTGGCCATGCAAATCAACCATACGAGCTAACCATGAATGCAGGCAGCCATGCACGCATGTTACTAGGCAAGGTTGGCTGTACAAGCTCCCATTTTGTCCATGAGGATGAAGTTACAATCATTGGGTCATGTTGCCATGAACTGCATTGGTTTTGTGCATCATGTTGATCTTGGTACAGAACTGAAAGTGCAATACGAATCTTCCTCTTAAAAAAACCCAATAAATTCAGCATTTACTTAAAAATTTGATAAAGCTCCTATATCCTCTAACCTACCCGAGGACTAAACTCATTATCAAGAGATATTTCGCTACTGGCCTACCGGAGGACAGATGGCTTTATGTCACTCCATACCATTCAGACCTTTTATAAGGATTCCCTAAGCAAAGGTGGAATAGTTTGTTTTCCATCCTACCCACTTCTCGGTCTTAGAAGCATGTAGTCTCATTTCATATGTTGTTTGTTGTGCTTCTACGCACCATGGATATGGATTTGGTATATATAGGCATATGAGGCATCGGTAACTAACCATTAATCATCGGAATTGCAACATGTATTCTCCGGTGCGCGCTATCATGTGAGATGTTCCTCTCAGGCACGACGACATCACCTTGGCCTTTCGTCACCGCCTCCCTTACCGCCATTCTCTAATGCTCTAGCCATCCCATATTCCATGTTCTCGTGCCACCTTTATAAAGCAGCGCAATGGTATTTGATCAACCGGGATCGAAGAAGATTGGTTCGAGTTGAAACATGCTACGCTGTAATGGTGGGCTGAGACGAAGGAGCCAGCGTAGTAGAGGGATAGGTAGATGTAGTGAGTGGAAAAAGTACTCGTAAATTTAGCTCCTTTTTTGGGTAACGGTTCTTTCCCCTTTTTCTTTTTGAGAAAGAGGAAAATATAGTCTTCCCTGTCAAATCCTTCCTCATGGATCAACATCCCCTAAAC
>NC_041381.1:594166083-594208487 GCF_002162155.2 Triticum dicoccoides
AAAAATCCCCACAATCTCCACGCGCAGCGCCGCCATGCCGGCTCCCCTCTCCGCGCTCTCCTTCCTCCATGCACGACAAGGTGTACGCGTACGCCAGGCAACACGGCGCCACCGTTTACATCAATTCCATCTGCCAGCTGGTCAAGATCGAGTTCATTGATGTCAGTGCGCGCCGCAGCAGCTGCCCAGGGCGGAGAGGACGTACATGCAGCAACTGTACGTTTTTTTTTTTTTGAACAAAAGCAGCAACTGTACGTGGAGGCGTTGGAGCAGCTGGAGAACCTCAGGAGGCCGAGCCCGCCGCTATGCTCGTCCACGCCGGCCACAATAACAACCTTCCAATGCTGCAGAGTAAGCATCCGACCTTCAGACCACTCACGTCACGCCCATGCTTCTGAATACTAACGTCTTATCCGGCTGGATACGCGTGTTTTCTGAAGTATCCGCGCAACGTATTGCCTTTCAGATGTTCAGATCCTTCTCATGAAGGACAAAGATGCAGGGCAGAGTTTCAGCGGGGGCAGCGACAAGAGGCAATCGATTTGACTGAAATTCTTTGTTTTATTTCGTGTACTTTGATGTAATTTTATTTCTCCTGCAAAGTTGTGACATGAGTGGTCTATAAAGGCCCGAGTCTAAAACCTCATCACGCCGGCCGCTCCTCGCGGCACCTGTACTTGTTAGAGCACATGAACACTTGTCTCACTGGTCAGATGGTGGCGTTCGAGACGGTGGCCGAGACCTTCCAGCGGGTGCCTCCTGCCCTCCTTCGGCCGTCACCTGCAAGGAGCACTTGCAGCTGCTCGTCAAGGACATGTCACTAGGGGCGTCCGATGCCACCTGTGTGTGGACCTCTGGGTTCTCGAGGACAATTGCGGCAGTGCGACTAATAAGTCCTCGATTCCGAGGGTGGTAGCTCCATGGCATCCATCGGGCCGGGTGATTCGATTGACTGGCGATCAATTCCAACGGGCGGCACGGTGGCCCTGTGCGGGAAGGTTTGTGGAGATTTTTGAAGTCAGCAAGCTAGGTGTAAAACGGCCCTAAATCCTCCCCAAAACCACACCTGGCCATATTTATCCGGTTTTGTAGAATCCAGGGGTATACTGATCCATGAGGAAGGATTTAAGGTGAAAACTATACTTTCCTCTTTGAGAAAACCATACATTTGCTTGTTTTTAGCCCGGCCTGCCTTGTAGCCGGTACGCACGTCAACCGGGCCGGTTCCTCTGGCGAGGTGTGCGGCCCTTACGTACTTTCCTAGGTTGTCTAAAAAAACCTAGTTTCCAGGGCGGCCACTGTTTATTCTCGTACGTATTCCTATGTGATTTTTCAACACAAAAACACATATTCCTCTCAGCATCCTGCCTTGTGTTTGTGTGTCGGTTTTCTCAAAAAACAAATTGAACATTTTTTAGTTAGACGAGCATTTTTAAATTTTTGAGACAATTTTATAAAGTTTTTGATATTTTTTGAAAATGGTGGACATTTTTAAAAATACACAAACATATTTTAAAATATGTGAACATTCTTTATATTTGATGATCTTTTTATGAAATAAACACAAAAAATGAGAATATTTTCAAAAATACATGACCATTTTTATGAAAGTCGAGTAGATTTTTTTTTCAAATTCTTCAATTTTTAAAACAATACACTGATCTTTTATTTTTGAGAAAAATTAAAATCCTTGACCCTTTTAATAATATGAACATTTTTTGTAAATTTTATGAAAAAATCTTAGGAAAAACTATAACAAAAGTTTAGTAATGTGTTAACATCCAAATCAAGACCGTCTTGCGAGAAACTGATTTATGTGGGAGTTCTTGAAAAAACATTGCTTACATTCCGATTGATCCGATTAGTGTCATCTTTCTTTTTGTAGCTTTGCATAATGGTCTGCCTTCTACAAGGGTCTACAGACCGATGGACGCTTTTGTTACTACGCTTGGGAGTTGTAAGGTAGCCGTTGATGTCCTTCAACCCAATGTTATCAATTTTTTTCTTTGTCATAAACTTATGTAGTTGGCTTTTGAATCATTGGATGGTTGCACTAATGAACTCAAAGATGAACACCTGTCAAAGGCAAAGTTGTGCTCCACATTTTTCCGCGGTATGTATTGTCTACCACAAGCTCATTTTCTTACCAAACTTTGCGAAACACACCACGGCGGTTTCTTGAAGAAGGGTTCTGAAGCTTGCCAAACAGTCCATACACCTAGGTTTATAATGTGAACCGCAATGATAAGTGCGGTCATCTGGGTTGTTGGGCCCAACTTTTGTACAATACACACTCTTCCTAGTTCACTCACTGGACTAGTTTTGGACGAACCTAGCAACTCATTTCTTAGTTGTTTTTACTGATGTTTAATTAGCCATGCAAATGACCATGTGAATTGCTAACCATGGATGCAGGCAGCCATGCATGCATCTTACTAGGCGAGATTGGGTGCACAAGCTCCCATTTTCTCCATGAGGACCTAGTGACAACCATTGGGCTCTATTTTCATGAACTGTGTTGGTTAGGTGCATCATGTTGATCTAGGTACGTAACTGAAAGTGCAATTATCTTCCTCTTAAAAAATAAAACTCACCACTTATCTAAATAACTGATAAAAGCTCCCATATCCAGTGAGCTACCCAAGGACTAAACTCATTACCGAGAGATATTTCACTACAAACCTACCGGAGGACCGATGGCCTTATGTCACTTCCTACCATCCAAACCTTTTATAAGGAGCAAGGCTTCCTTCCCTAAGCAAAGCAAAGAAGGAATCGTTCACTTCTCCGTCTTTGCTTTGCTTAGATGGATTTGATACATATGGGCATATGATGAAGCCTCATGTCATTCATCCACTGTACGTGTGTGCCTGCACTACATCATGGACATGGATTTGATACATATGGGCATATGAGGCTTCAGGAATTACCGATGGAGTTACAGAATGAGATCACGCATTCGCTGGCACGTGCCACCATGCCTGACCCTCATGGGACGCACTCATGCACCAGCTTAATCTCCGTGCACCTCATCGCTTGCCGCTAGGCCCTCTGCTGCTCTATCCATCCCGTGCTCCATGCTTTCATGCCATCTAGAAAACACCGCCGTGATCTCGTGTTAGCTTGCGTGGTGTATGGATAGGAGGATATTCGTTCAGCATGGTATGCAGTTTTGTTGAGATGTGGGTAGATATTTGATCTAATGCAGTACAGAGAGCCATCTTCCAGGGTGAAAAAACATATATTTGAGCCCGGCCCGCCTTGTGGCCGGTACATTGACCAGGCTGGCCTGCCACTGTTCTCGGGTCTATATGGCCGTTACCTTCTTCTAAAAAAAATGGCCCTTGCCTACTTTCCTTGGCGCTACTCTAAATCAGCAGGGTCATTAACAATTTGAGATACTCAGCAAAAGCAGCAGCAGCAGCACTGCTTTGTCCCATCCCCACTCCTGCTTATTTTGATCCGTCTTGATCTTGGCCAGCACAAGAAGGGCTGCCATTTGCCACTCGTCCCGATCGAGATGAGATCGCTCAGCGAACGACGGGACGGCCTCATGCATTCTCTGCAGCCCGTAAAGTCAGAAGCCGGCCATATGAGCGCACGCTTTGCACGCACGGAAGGTTTCCGAGCTCTGACAGACACGGCGACCGGCGCGGCAAGTAATCTTCCCCGTCAGACAAATACAGTGGAGAATTCCTTCCCGCCCCAGCGACGACGACTTTCTCCTCCTGCTCTGTTGAGTTAATGAGGACGATTAAACAAGTCGAGTTCGTGCTGCGCCAGTACGTACTCCTACCCCTCCGCCTCGTTGTGCGACACATGATGCTGCCAGTCGCAGAGTGGACCTCGTCCGGCCTGCATGCGCGCGCGCGGCCGGTGCGCCGGCTGGCGCGCGCCCGCCCGGTGGCGGAGGAGAGGACGGCGACGGAGCACCGACGCGCGCGCCAGGTGGGAGCCTCCCGCGGCCCCTCCCGGGAATAACAAATTTTCAGCACAGTCGGCCACGGGATTAATACAGTTTCCCGCCATTAACTAACCAGTCGTCTTCCGCGCGAATTAACAAGTGTGGCGAAGGGTTTTGGTTCTCGGCCGGTGGCCAAAGTCCACACACAATTAATTCGCGACTTGTTTAGGTCTAATCGTCGCTAAAGCTGATGATGCATGGACTCCGGAGAGCATGATCCGGGGAATCCGTGGATGGACGTGCGAGTGGAATACTGGTGATTAAATGTGGTTGGGATTGGGATTGTGATTTGATTAGGCTTAGCTTCTGCCATGTTCATTCGGACCTAAACATGGGTTCCACCACGTACGTACGAGTACGGGACACTGTTCAACCTCTACGTACCCTCTAGCTAGCTGTGATAATATTTCCATCACACAATAATTGTGGCATACTAGACTCTCGAAATATCATTGTACATAAAAAATATCAACGTGCATGGCCTAGAAGTGTCACGATAGATAGAAAGTATTACCTATTCATCATTTATAAATACAGGATATATGTTGGTTCACCCAGACAAGGTTTTGAATTTTTGATCAATGACTACTCTATTAACACGTATTTACAAGTGGTTGGGATGTTACCGTGTGGTAACCATATGATGGTCTGTTTAGTCTACAAAAAGACCAGACCTGATGTACCCTGCAAATTTAACAAATTAAGCGATTTTTTGAATTGACGTTAGCATGAGATAGTACTAATAATATTCTCGTAGGATCTTTGTGCAAAAAGGTTTCTGTGTTGGTATAACATATTCATATTTAATGCACTGTCTAACTAGAATTGTATGAATGTGGTCAACTATTCAAAAAAATGATGTTTCTATGTATAGTTATATTATTGTCGAATATTTCAAGATGTTTATATGTTGATTAAAAATATTAAATTAATTTTTTATGCTATATTAATGATTATGTAGATAAGTAGTTACAAGAGGTTATAATGATTTAATTATAACAAAACCCGTTGGTGGGCTTAAATAAATGTTATCACACATGATATAGAGAAAATCTCATTTACACAATTTTAAACTCAAACATTAAAGACAGCGAAAATCTCATGTTGGAGTGAAACATTAAAATTTTGTGGATTAGACAGCGAAAAAGACTTTTTGCGTATAGTAATGTATCACATATATTAAGAAAATAATCTCTGAGTGGTAAAAAAAGTGTAAATAATCCTTAAAAGTGTAAAACTCAAAAACCGATTATTGTGTTTCTTTCATCTTAGTTTATCTTATTTTTATTTTATGAATGCTCATGATAAACATCAAATTGCAAGATTTATCCGTCATGATTAATTAATATATCAGAATAAGCGGTTAATTTTTTTTTGTTGCTTTGTTGCGCTTCTTTTGTGGGGTGGGGATAGGCTCAAGTACTATCATTTACATACTTATAGAACTCATGAACTGACCATACTGAACACGGTTACGCGAGTTACCAGCCACTTAGAGTTTCACGTTCTCAGCCTTCATCGAGAAATGTTGTTCCAGCGTTGAGATCTACGCATGATTTCACATTTCTTTGAACTCTAAAAACAAAATACATTATTTTTGAGCTACATGGATAAATTATTATAACATTGTGTGCATTTATTTATTCATATGAACAATTTTGTAAATCAATTGAAAATTGGTTGACTCCTAGTTGATCGAGACAACAATATTTTTTGCAATAGATGAACAAGTTATTACATCATGGTAAATGTTTTATTTTGCATTTCTATCAACAAATCTATAAATTTTGTTGGGTATTAGTTCTCTTAACAAAGGGGCATCCTAATCAATAACTATCTAAATATTGCATACATCTCGAATTCACCTATATATTTTGGTAATTCCACGCATATATCATGGTTGTGGTTTGGTGTATGTTTTTTAATTAAAACAAATAAAATCCCAACATGGATAACTGAGTAGTTGGACTTTGGTGCATGGTAATAGGCTATCACAGAAAGCGACCTGATTTATATGTCTACAATGCTATATCTGGACTTACTATGATCTGACAGTTGTGATTTATTTACGTAAAATATGAATACCGAATATTTGTGATCCAATTAGGTACGATTATGATGATTGATTAATTCAGTCCATTTACTAAAAGACGATTCATCAAACCAAATGGCTAGATGTTTTGCATTTTTGTGGATTTCATAGCATATTTAGACCCCACTTACAATGCTGGAACTCAAAACCAAAATTAAAAATTGATGAAATGACGTGTCATGTATCATGGATATCTCAAAGAACTAAATCTGAAAATTGTCAATTTGACAACACGTAAAAAACATGAATTGTAGACATTTAGAGAAGAAAGCACCAAGTAAGACCTTATATTTGGTTCCCTACGAATATTCCCCGGCCGGGTGAGTTACTACTACTACTTGGATGGAGCAGCCAATCCACATGCTGGAGAGTTAATTAGCATCTGCACTGAAGACTAAACATCATTTCAGTTAGTCCACACGCCATTGTCATTGGGCTTGATGACAAAGTAGAGTAACAATTTAACTGTCCTTGGATGGCATAATCTACAGGTGAGGGCCCAAAGGAAGTTTCCAGTGCACGTTTGTTGATGGGAATCTCTTGTTTGACAGTGCTGCCAGCTTCTCACTTCGGGGAAACCCAAGCTACTATAACCATCGAGATCTGCATCCCCCGGCGTTCGAGGTCAACTGGGGAGATCTCGATCTTCTCTTCTGTCACCACCGTCGGCTCCGCCCGTGTCAACCTTGATCGGGTGTGAATCATGCCAGGTTTCTCTCTGCAGATCCAAGTAATTAACCAGCCTCTTCTCTCCTCAGTGAGTCATACGCGCATTGCCATTAGTGTTAGTGAGGTGAGTGTAATTTTGATTTATACTAGTACTGTCCATGAAACTCGACGACCGACGCTTGTCAAGTTGGCTCACATTAAGAGAGAAAATGGGGCTTGCCAATGACAGAAATCAAATAAACAAGCTTGGGACCAGCGAGATCACGAGATCAAGTGTACCATGAAGAAGAAGAAGCCATTTACAATTCAGACAGGTACCACTCTCTCATCGCTTTCTATAAAGCTATCGGCAGCAGATCGCAGCGCGGGGCGGTGATCTTTCCTCAGATCAGCTGCACAAAATGTCGCACTTTTTAGGGTCTACCTTAGACAGGCATCAAGGAAACCCGCTGCATTTCCTCATGAAGCCGAATCGGCAACCAGTTACAGTTCGCAAGGAACCAAAGAATAGTATCCAAAAAAGGATCAGAGGAACCAAAGATTAAAAAGAACTGTTGAATGATGAATTGATGATCGCTTCTACTATAGATGAAACAAGAATGGAATAAAACTGGCGGCAGCGGCAGCAGCTGGCGGGGGCAAAGGCGTGCAGCTACCGCTACAGGACTAGTGATTAAGGAGCAGTTGTGGCCCTGGGGCAAGCAAGGCACCAGACATTAAACGTGAGCATATCCACTGCATGGTTGGCGATGCCACTGTGCCATGGGCTCCTGCACGATTGGGATCTCCACGTACCCTGTCTCCTCCTCCTCCTCCATTAACTGCCTTTCCCCATCGCCTAAAGCTCGATGCTAGAGTAAGCGTGGCAGCCATGATGCTGTCTCTGACTTATGACTTGTAAAACAGCCCACTGACTGTTAATTAAACAGGATGCTAATTTTGTCAGAACCTCGTGTCATGGACGTGTGAGACCTTTCCTTTTCTTTTATTTCCTTTCTTTTCTGACAGTGGAAGGATCGCCCTCCTGGTCTCCAAGATGTAGTATAATCTATTCAAGCGATGTCCAATACTAGTACATCGATACGTGATGGCTAACTTCGGGGAATGAATCCCGCCACCGCTAGCGCCATAAACCACAGCACTTGCAATCAAATACAAATCCACAAACAACGAACAACACAGATAGTAGGCGGATTAGCAAGGCGGCACCTTCGAAAATGATGTGACATTCGTATGACAACGTTGTTGGCATCAGCAAGCGAATGCCAGAACGCATGTTTTACCTTAGAGTCACTTGAAACATGCTTTCGCCCCACTTTATATATAAAGCAATCACCGAATCAAGCATACAGCCGAACGATACAAGATGGTGAGGTATCTCTCTTACAATGTCGATCCTCATATATCCGAATCATGCAGAACTACTACGCTGCCGAAAGAAAGCATTGGAAAAACCGAGTACAGCGCCACACAATGTCCTGAACACCTAAGCTCCACAACAATGCCCCAAGAGGGGAAAAGATGCAAAGCGTCGCCGCTGCCGAGTCCAGAAGGGACAAGGTCTAATCCTGGCACGAAGAGCAACATCACAACGACGTGTTCAAGAAGATAGCAGTGCCTGCAGCATCGCCGTCGTCGGCCCAAAGCGCAGAGCTTTCGCTCGGCGGCTCCCCCGTGCCACATGAGACCTTCGGGGTAGGCGCAACGACTTCAGTTCCCCAAGTATGGATCGGGGCGACGCCACTGCTAAGGACATGGAGAGAGCCCGAGCCACCCACCGCTACCTTCCTGCCACCCACACGACCAAGAGGAAGAGCCACTACCACCGACATGGTGCCTGCAGGAGAGCCAACCATGCGGGCAGCCATCCGGAGTCGCCGCCCCGGCATCCACGTCGAAGCCACCACCATCCGTCCACATCACGGACCACCAACCTCGGAAGGAGGAAAGAAAGGGGTCTCCTTTCATTCCTAATCCGGCATCAGTCACGAGATCTAGGTCAATGCCCCCACAGTAGGGGGCGTCCACACCTGCGTCCCCAGTCAGTCTGGGTGGACCGGAGGGGACACAAACCCGTGACAACCGAAGGCCACCGCCGAGCCCGCTCACGCGACGCCTCAACCATGGTCATCAGCGCCGATCTACCCGACAGGATAGCGGAGACCCGACCACCATGCCCGCGAGAAGAGTACGAGCACCACCTGCGAGCAGACCCCAGGCCAAGCCCGACCACTCCTACCAGAAGCACAAGCTTTGATCCGCCCCAGGCCCAAACCGGCCCGCCCGAGCACAAACCCTATAAATATGTACCTGCCGCCAGAACACATCCAAGAGAAGGAGGTCGCCACCGCCACCCCGCACCGCCTGCAGAGGAGCAGCAGCCACGTCGCTGCAACACCGCGAGGCTCACCATGTCCTCCTTGCCCCAACCGAGACCCCGGTGGCCCGGCAGAGCAGAGTCCCCAAAGCCATCCACCCCGCCCGCGAGCAAATCTGAAGCATCCAGCCATGGCCACCTAGGCCCACGCCACCTGTCGACCAGGACAGCCGTCATGGCCAGGTGCGCACTACCCGCCATGCCGCCCCCAGCCCGCGCCGCGAGCAGCCATCGACGTGCAGATCTGGCACGCCATCCCCGCCACCGCAACTGTCGTCGCACACCACGTCGCCATCAGCGCTGCCTAAAGCCTAGCAAGAGCACCGGCGTCCATCAGGACGAGTTTGCCACACCGCGCCAACCTACATCCTTCGTACCGTGTTGAGTGATAACCCACAAGTATAGGGGGTCGCAACAGTTTTCAAGGGTAGATTATTCAACCCAAATTTATAGATTCGACACAATGGGAGCCAAAGAATATTTGCAAGTATTAGCAGCTGAGTTGTCAATTCAACCACGCCTGGAGATTAATTATCTGCAGCAAAGTGATCAGTAGCTTGATGTCAATTCACTCACCTCCCGGGCAATCCATGATACTACATGATAGAGCAGCTGAGTTGTCAATTCCCTCACCTCCCCGGCAACGGCGCCAGAAAAGAGCTTGATGTCTACTACGCAACTTTATTCTTGTAGACTCGTGTTGGGCCTCCAAGCGCAGAGTTTTGTAGGACAGTAGCAATTTTCCATCAAGTGGATGACCTAAGGTTTATCAATCCATAGGAGACGTAGGATGAAGATAGTCTCTCTCAAGCAACCCTGCAATCAAATACAAGAAATCTCTTGTGTCCCCAACACACCCAATACAATGGCAAATTGTATAGGTGCACTAGTTCGGCGAAGAGATGGTGATAAAAGTGTAGTATGGATAGTAGATATGAGTTTTTGTAGTGCGAACAATAAAAAACAGGAATGTAGTAAATGATAAAACGGAGCACAAACGGTATTGCAATAATGGAAAATGAGGCCTAGGGTGCATACTTTCACTAGTGCAATCTCTCAACAATGCTAACATAGTTGAATCATATGATTATCCCTCAGAGTGCAATAAAGAATCACACCCGAGTTCCTAATAGCGGAGAACAAAAGATAGAAATTGTTTGTAGGATACGAAACCACCTCAAAGCTATTCTTTTCGATCAATCTATCCTAGAGTTCGTACTAAAATAACAGCAAGCTATTCTTTTCGATCGATCTAATCAAGAGTTCGTACTAAAATAACACCATATGATCCATATCAACCAACTCTAATGTCACCTAGATACCCCAATGTCACCACGAGTAACCGTGAGTTAATTATACGATATGTATCAAACAGTTTCAGATTCATAATACTCAATCCACACAAAGAACTAAAAGGAGACCCAAAAGTTAGTATCGGAGAAAAGAATAAAAACATGCATCAACCCCTATGCATAGATTACCCCAAAGTCACCTCGGGAATCCGCAAGTTGAGTGCCACAACATATATCAAGTGAATTAAAATAATACCCCATTGTCACCACATGTATTCATATGCAAGACATATATCATGTGTTCTCAAGTCCGAACATTCAATCCGACATGACAAAACTTCAAAGGGTAAAGATTCAATTCATCACAACAAGAGTAGAGAGGGTAGAAACATCATATGATCCATCTATGTTAACAAAACCCATGATATATCAAGATCGTGACATCTCAAGATCACGAGAGAGAGAGAGAGAGATTAAACACATCGCTACTGGTACAAACCCTCAGCCCCGAGGGTGGACTACTCCCTCCTCATCATGGTGGCCGCCGGGATGATGAAGATGGCCACCGGTGATGATCTCCCCCTCCGGCAGGGTGCCGGAACGGGCTCCCATTTGATTTTCGGTGGCTACAGAGGCTTGCGGCGGCGGAACTTCTGATCTAGGGTCTCCCTGAGGGTTTTGGGGATATTTGGGAATTTATAGGGCGAAGAGGGGGTGCGGGAGGCCACCGAGGTGGGCACAACCCACCGGGGCGCGCCTGGGGACCAGGTGCGCCCTGGTGGGTTGTGCCCCCCTCGGGGCACCCCCCCAGGTGCTGCTCTGGCCCATTGGTGGTCTTTTGGTCCTTAAAAAATCCACAAAAAGTTTTGTGGTGTTTGGAGAACTTTCATTTCTGCACAAAAAACAACACCACGGTAGTTCTGCTGAAAACATCGTCAGTCCGGGTTAGTTCCATACAAATCATACCAAAACCATATAAAATTATTGTAAATATGGCATGAATACTTCATAAATTATAGATACGTTGGAGACGTATCAAGCCTTTTGACATAAGCGTCGCACCCCCAAACTTTAAGAAACGACAGCTTAGGTTTCTTGCTAAACCAAAGTTCATACAGTGTCATCTCAATGGATTTAGACGGTGCCCTATTTAATGTGAATGCATCTATCTCTAATGCATAACCCAAAACGATAGTGGTAAATCGGTAAGAGACATCATAGAACGCACCATAATAAAGTACGGTTACGGCGTTCGGACACACCATTATGTTGTGGTGTTCTAGGTGGTGTGAGTTGTGAAACAATTCCACATTGTTTTAAATGAAGGCCAAACTTGTAACTCAAATATTCGCCTCCATGATCAGATCGTAGAAACTTTATTTTCTTGTTACTATGATTCTCCACTTCACTCTGAAATTCTTTAAACTTTTCAAATATTTCAGACTTGTGTTTCATCAAGCAGATATACCCACACCTACTCAAATCATCTGTGAAGGTAAAAAATAACGATACCTGTCACTATGCCTCAACACTCATCGGACCGCATACATCGTTATGTATTACTTCCAATAAGTCATTAGCTCGCTCCATTGTTCTGAAGAACGGAGTTTTAGTCATCTTGCCCATGAGGCATGGTTCGCAAGTATCAAATGATTCATAATCAAGTCATTCAGAAAATCCGTCTGCATGGAGTTTCTTCATGCGCTTTACACCAATATGACCTAAACGGCAATGCCGCAAGTATGTTGCACTATCATTATCAACTTTGCATCTTTTGGCATCAATATTATGAATATGTGTATCACTATGATCGAGATTCAATAAACCATTTACATTGGGTGTATGACCATGAAAGGTTTTATTGATGTAAACAGAACAACAATTATTCTTTGACTTAAATGAATAACCGTGTCGGTGGGAAACGACACCTGTGGGATCACTAGAATCCCTTCTATGGTTGCGGGGCGCGGGGATCGTGAGGAGAGCAGGACTAGCAGACGACACAGAGGGATTACCCAGGTTCGGGCCTCAAAGATGCGTAAAACCCTACGATCCTGCTTTGGTGGATGTATTGGTGTTCTTGAGCTCCTGAACTAGCTCTAGGTGCGGCGAGATTTCAAAGAGCCGAATCCCCTCTCCGTGTGCCATGGGCCTCCTTTTATAGGCGAAAAGGGGCTGCCACAGTGGCACACAGGAGGTGGAAAATGCTACTGCATTGCGAGTCTATCGCTAGTATTATAGGACAAGACGCATTTAATGCGAGGCTTAGGTGTCCCCTCGCTTTATCGGGTACGGGGGCGAGGCCCGTCCCGTCCGTCGCCGCTCCTCCTCGCTCCAACACGCGCCCCTGGCCAGCGATGCATGTGGTGCCATGTGGGCAGGCAGGTAGCTGAGGTGGCGCGGTGGTGGAGCCTCCACGAAGGTTTGCGTGTTGCCACGCAGGTGCCTGCCCAGCTGGTTGGGTCGGCAGCTGCATGCGAATGGCGGCGGTGACTTAGCTTGTGCGGGCCTTGCGATGGCCCTGCCGGTGCACTTGGTGAGGGTCTCGCCGGGTGGCCCGGCAAGGGTCTTGCCGGGTAGCCCGGCAAGGGTCTTGCCGTGGCGCGCTGGCTTCCCCGGCAAGGATCTTGCCGGGGGTCTTGCGGGTTTCCTTGGTAATGATGGTTGCCTTCCTATCCTCTTTTGATCTTGAGCATTTTATGTCTTCACAAAGATCTGCATGCCTCCACGGAGGTGCCTCCCGAGCCCTGTCCCAATGCTTTTGTCGAGCGCTGGTGGGCTCAAGGGTGGCTCACTTTGGTTGGTGTGGGCGAGCTGCCCCGGCAAGGGTCTTGTCGGTGCTGTTGAGGCTGCCCCAGCAAGGGTCCTTGCCGGGGAGACCTGCTACGCCTATATGATCTTTGTGGCCTCGGTTCTTGTCGTTGCTTCGATTGTCCTTGCGGCTTCGGCTTTCCTCCGGCTTCCCTTTCCTGCCATGTTATGTGTGGCCGTGGCGGGAGGCTCTGACTGCCCGTGCACAAGTAAAGGGGTCAAAAGCAGAGCCCCTACTTTTGTACACCGACAGGAGCCCCCGGTGCACAAGTAAAGAGACTGGTACCCGCTAGCCACCTTATGCAACAAGTGCATGTCAGTCGGTGGAACCTGTCTCACGTAAGTGTACATGTAAGGTCGGTCCGGGCCGCTTGATCCCACAATGCCGCTGAATCAAGATTGGACTAGTAACAGTAAGCATATTGAACAAAATCAACGCCCACAACTACTTTATGTTCTACTCGTGCAAAGAATCTACGTAATAGACCTAGCTCATGATGCCACTGTTGGGGAACGTAGCAAAAATTCAAAATTTTCCTACGAGTCACCAAGATCTATCTATGGAGAGACTAGCAATGAGGGGAAGGAGAGTGCATCTACATACCGTTGTAGATCGCTAAGCGGAAGCGTTCAAGAGAACGGGGTTGAAAGAGTCGTACTCGTCGTGATCCAAATCACCGGAGATCCTAGTGCCGAACGGACGGCACCTCCGCGTTCAACACACGTACAGGCCGGTGACATCTCCCATGCCTTGATCCAGCAAGGAGAGAGGGAGAGGTTGAGGAAGACTCCATCCAGCAGCAGCACAACGGCGTGGTGGTGATGGAGGAGCGTGGCAATCCTGCAGGGCTTCGCCAAGCACCGCAGGAGAGGAGGAGAAAGAGAGGTAGGGCTGCGCTAGGGAGAGGTGGAAACTCTTATGTTTGCAGCCCCAAATACCTCAAGTATATATAGGGGAGAGGGAGGGGGCTGCGCCCCCTCTAGGGTTCCCACTCCAAGGGGTGCGGCAGCCCCAAACCCATCTAGGGTGGCGACCAAGGGGGGGAGAGGGGGAAACTTGCCCCCAAGCAAGGTGGAGGCGCCCCCTCCCCAAACCCTAGGCGCCTTGGGCCCTTATCGGGGGGCGCACCAGCCCACCAGGGGCTGGTCCCCTCCCACACTTGGCCCATGCTGCTCTCTGGGGCCGGTGGCCCCACTTGGTGGACCCCCGGGACCCTCCCGGTGGTCCCGGTACATTGCCAATAACACCCGAAACTTTTCCGGTGACCAAAACAGGACTTCCAATATATAAATCTTTACCTCCGGACCATTCCGGAACTCCTCATGACATCCGAGATCTCATCCGGGGACTCCGAATAACATTCGGTAACCACGTATATCTATTCCCTATAACCCTAGCGTCATTGAACCTTAAGTGTGTAGACCCTACGGGTTCGGGAACCATGCAGACATGACCGAGACGTTCTCCGGTCAATAACCAACAGCGGGATCTAGATACCCATGTTGGCTCCCACATGTTCCACGATGATCTCATCGGATGAACCACGATGTCAAGGACTCAATCAATCCCGTATACAATTCCCTTTGTCTAGCGGTATTGTACTTGCCCGAGATTCGATCGTCGGTATGCCGATACCTTGTTCAATCTCGTTACCTACAAGTCTCTTTACTCGTTCCATAGCACATCATCCCGTTATCAACCCCTTGGTCACATTGTGCACATTATGATGATGTCCTACCGAGTGGGCCCAGAGATACCTCTCTGTTACACGGAGTGACAAATCCTAGTCTCGATTCGTGCCAATCCCAACAGACACTTTCGGAGATACCCGTAGTGCACCTTTATAGCCACCCAGTTACGTTGTGACGTTTGGTACACCCAAAGCATTCCTACGGTATCCGGGAGTTGCACAATCTCATGGTCTAAGGAAATGATACTTGACATTAGAAAAGCTTTAGCATACGAACTACATGATCTTTGTGCTAGGCTTAGGATTGGGTCTTGTCCATCACATCATTCTCCTAATGATGTGATCCCGTTATCAACGACATGCAATGTCCATGGTCAGGAAACCGTAACCATCTATTGACCAATGAGCTAGTCAACTAGAGGCTTACTAGGGACATGGTGTTGTCTATGTACCCACACATGTATCTGAGTTTCCTATCAATACAATTATAGCATGGATACTAAACGATTATCATGAACAATAAATATAATAACAACTAATTTATTATTGCCTCTAGGGCATATTTCCAACAGTCTCCCACTTGCACTAGAGTCAATAATCTAGTTCACATCGCCATGTGATTAACACTCACAGGTCACATCGCCATGTGACCAACATCCAAAGAGTTTACTAGTGTCACTAAACTAGTTCACATCATCATGTGATTAAGACTCAATGAGTTCTGGGGTTTGATCATGTTTTGCTTGTAAGAGAGGTTTTAGTCAACGGGTCTGCAACATTCAAATCCGTATGTACTTCACAAATCTCTAGGTCATATTGTAAATGCTGCTTCCACGCTCCACTTGGAGCTATTCCAAATGGTTGTTCCACTATACGTATCCGGTTTGCTACTCGGAGTCATTCGGATAGGTGTTAAAGCTTGCATCGACGCAACTCTTTACGTCGAACTCTTTATCACCTCCATAACCGAGAAACATATCCTTATTCTTCTAAGGATAATTTTTGACCGCTATCTGGTGATCCACTCCTTGATCACCTTTGTACCCTCTTGCCAGATATGTAGCAAGGCACACATCAGGTGCGGTACACAGCATAGCATACTGTAGATCCTACGTCTAAAGCATAGGGGACGACCTTCATGCTTTCTCTCTTTTCTACCGTGGTCGAGCTTTAAGTCTTAACTTCATACCTTACATCTTAGGCAAGAACTCCTTCTTTGACTGATCCATCTTGAACACCTTCAAGATCATGTCAAGGTTTATGCTCATTTGAAAGTACCATTAAGCGTTTTTGATCTATCCTCATAGATCTTGATAGTCAATGTTCAAGTAGCTCAATCCAGGTTTTCTATTGAAAAACACCTTTCAAATAACCCTATATGCTTTCCAGAAATTCTACATCATTTCTGATCAACAATATGTCAACAACATATACTCATCAGAAATTCTATAGTGCTCCCACTCACTTCTTTGGAAATACAAGTTTCTCATAAACTTTGTGTAAACCCAAAATCTTTGATCATCTTATCAAAGTGTATATTCCAACTCCGAGATGCTTACTCCAGTCCATGGAAGGATCGCTGGAGCTAGCATACCTTTTAGCATCCTTAGGATCGACAAAACCTTTCTGATTGTATCACATACAACCTTTCCTTACAAAAACTGGTAAGGAAACTCGTTTTGACATCCATCTGCCAGATTTCATAAATCCAGCTAATGCTAACATGATTCCGACGGACTTAAGCATCGCTACGGATGAGAAAATCTCATCGTAGTCAACTCCTTGAACTTGTGAAAAACTTTTTGCCACAAGTCGAGCTTCATAGACGGTGACATTACCGTCCACGTCCGTCTTCTTCTTAAAGATCCATTTATCTCAATGGCTTGCCGATCATCGGGCAAGTCCACCAAAGTCCATGCTTTGTTCTGATACACGGATCCTATCTCGGATTTCATGGCTTCTAACCATTTGTTGGAATATGGGCCCACCATTGCTTCTCCATAGCTCGTAGGTTCATTGTTGTCTAGCAACATGACCTTCAAGACAGGATTACTGTACCATTCTGAAGTAGTGCGCATCCTTGTCACCCTACGAGGTACGGTAGTGACTTGATCCGAAGTTTCATGATCACTATCATAAGCTTCTACTTCAATTGGTGTAGGTGCCATAGGAACAACTTCCTGTGCCCTGCTACACACTAGTTGAAGTGACAGTTCAATAACCACATCAAGTCTCCACCATCCTCCCACTCAATTCTCGAGACAAACCTTTCCTCGAGAAAGGCCCCGATTCAAGAAACAATCCCTATTGCTTTCGGATCTGAATTAGGAGGTATACCCAACTGTTTTGGGTGTCCTATGAAGATGCATTTTATCCGCTTTGGGTTCGAGCTTATCAACCTGAAACTTTTCACATAAGCGTCGCAGCCCCAAACTTTTAAGAAACGACAACTTAGGTCTCTCCAAACCATAGTTCAAATGGTGTCGTCTCAACGGAATTACGTGGTGCCCTATAAAGTGAGTGTGGTTGTCTCTAATGCCTAACCCATGAACGATAGTGGTAATTCGATAAGAGACATCATGGCACGCACCATATCCAATAGGGTGCAACTATGATGTTCGGACACACCATCACACTATGGTGTTCCAGGAGGTATTAATTGTGAAACAATTTCCACAATGTCTTAATTGCGTGCCAAAGCACGTAACTCAGATACTCATCTCTATGATCATATCATAGACATTTTATCCTCTTGTCACGATGATCTTCAACTTCACTCTGAAATTACTTGAACCTTTCAATGATTTAGACTTGTGTTTCATCAAGTAAATACACTTAGCATCTACTCAAATCATCTGTGAAGTAAGAACACAATGTATCCACTACGTGCCTCGGCACTCATTGGACAGCACACATCAAAATGTATTACTTCCAACAAGTTGCTCTCTTGTTCCATCTTACTGAAAACGAGGCTTTTTAGTCATGTTGCCCATGTGGTATGATTTGCATGTCTCAAGTGATTCAAAATCAAGTGAGTCCAAACGATCCATCCACATGGAGTTTCTTCATGCGTACATACCAATAGACATGGTTTGCATGTCTCAAACTTTTCAAAAACGAGTGAGTCCAAAGATCCATCAACATGGAGCTTCCTCATGCGTTTTTATGACTTACACGGCAGTGCCACAAGTAGGTTGTACTATCATTACTATCTTGTATCTTTTGGCATGAACATGTGTATCACTACAATCGAGATTCAATAAACCATTCATTTTAGGTGCAATACCATTGAAGGTATTATTCAAAAACCAGAGTAACCATTATTCTCCTTAAATGAATAACTGTATTGCGATAGACATAATCCAATCATGTTTATGCTCAACGCAAATACCAAATAACAATTATTTAGGTTTAACACCAATCTCGATGGTAGAGGGAGTATACGATGCTTGATCATATCAAACTTGGAAACAGTTCCAACACATATCGTCATCTCACCTTTAGCTAGTCTCCGTTTCTTCCGTAGCCTTTTATTTCGAGTTACCAACACTTAGCAACCGAACCGGTATCTAATACCCTGGTGCTACTAGGAGTACTAGTAAAGTACACATTAACTTAATGTATATCCAATATACTTCTATCGACCTTGCCAGCCTTCTCATCTACCAAGTATCTAGGGTAATTCTGCTCCAGTGGCTATTCCCCTTATTACAGAAGCACTTAGTCTCGGGTTTGGGTTCAACCTTGGGTTTTCACTAGAGCAGCAATTGTTTTGCCGTTTCATGAAGTATCCCTTCTTACCCTTGCCTTTCTTGAAACTAGTGGTTTTACTAACCATCAACAATTGATGCTCCTACTTGACTTCTACTTTCATGGTGTCAAACATCACGAATACTTCAAGGATCATCATATCTATCCCTGATATGTTATAGTTCATCACGAAGCTCTAGCAGCTTGGTGGCAATGACTTTGGAGACACATAACTATCTCATCTGGAAGATCAACTCCCACTCGATTAAAGTGATTGTTGTACTCAGACAATCTGAGCACAAGCTCAACGATTGAGCTTTTCTCCCTTAGTTTGCAGGCTAAGAAAATCGTTGGAGGTCTCATACCTCTTGACGTGGGCACGAGCCTGAAATCCCAATTTCATCCCTCGAAACATCTCATATGTTCCGCGACGTTTCAAAAACGTCTTTGGTGCCTCTACTCTAAACCATTTAACTAAACTATCACGTAGTTATCAAAACGTGTATGTCAGATGTTCGCAACATCCACAGACTACGTTCGAGGTCCAGCACACTGAGTGGTGCATTAAGGACATAAGCCTTCTACGAAGCAACGAGGACAATCCTCAGTTCGCGGACCCAGTCCGCATAATTGCTACTATCAACTTTCAACTAAATTTTCTCTAGGAACATATCTAAAACAGTAGAACTAAAGCGCGAGCTACGACATAATTTTCAAGAATCTTTTGACTATGTTCAGGATAATTAAGTTCATCTTATGAACTCCCACTCAGATAGACATCCCTCTAGTCATCTAAGTGATTACATGATCTGAGTCAACTAGGCCGTGTCTGATCATCACGTGAGACGGACTAGTCATCATCGGTGAACATCTTCATGTTGATCGTATCTACTATACGACTCATGCTCCTTTCGGTCTCTTGTGTTCCGAGGCCATGTTTGTACATGCTAGGCTCGTCAAGTCAACCTAAGTGTTTCACATGTGTAAATTTGGCTTAGACCCGTTGTATGTGAACGTTAGAATCTATCACACCCGATCATCATGTGGTGCTTCGAAACGACGAACTTTCGCAACGGTGCACAGTTAGGGGGAACACTTTCTTGAAATTTTAAGGAGGGATCATCTTATTTACTACTGTCGTTCTAAGCAAATAAGATGTATAAACATGATAAACATCACATGCAATCAAATAGTGACATGATATGGCCAATATCATATTGCTCCTTTTGATCTCCATCTTCGGGGCTCCATGATCATCATCGTCACCGGCATGACACCATGATCTCCATCATCATGATCTCCATCATCGTGTCTCCATGAAGTTGTCTCGCCAACTTATTACTTCTACTACTATGGCTACCAGTTAGCAATAAAGTAAAGTAATTACATGGCATTGTTCAATGACACGTGGGTCATACAATAAATAAAGACAACTCCTATGGCTCATGTCGGTTGTCATACTCATCGACATGCAAGTCGTGATTCCTATTACAAGAACATGATCAATCTCATACATCAAATATCATTCATCACATTCTTCTTGGCCATATCACATCACATAGCATACCTTCCAAAAACAAGTTAGACGTCCTCTAATTGTTGTTTGCATGTTTTACGTGGCTGCTATGGGTTTCTAGCAAGAACGTTTCTTACCTACGCAAAAACCACAACGTGATATGTCAATTGCTATTTACCCTTCATAAGGACCCTTTTCATCGAATCCGATCCGACTAAAGTGGGAGAGACTGCCACCCGCTAGCCACCTTATGCAACAAGTGCATGTCAGTCGGTGGAACCTGTCTCACGTAAGTGTACGTGTAAGGTCGGTCCGGGCCGCTTGATCCCACAATGCCGTCGAATCAAGATTGGACTACTAAGGGTAAGCATATTGAACAAAATCAACGCCCACAAATACTTTGTGTTCTACTCGTGCAAAGAATCTACGCAATAGACCTAGCTCATGATGCCACTGTTGGGGAACGTAGCAGAAATTCAAAATTTTCCTACGAGTCACCAAGATCTATCTATAGAGAGACTAGCAACGAGGGGAAGGAGAGTGCATCTACATACCCTTGTAGATCGCTAAGCGGAAGCATTCAAGAGAACGGGGTTGAAGGAGTCATACTCGTCGTGATCCAAATCACCGGAGATCCTAGTGTCGAACGGACAGCACCTCCGCATTCAACACACGTACAGCCCGGTGACGTCTCCCATGCCTTGATCCAGCAAGGAGAGAGGGAGAGGTTGAGGAAGACTCCATCCAGCAGCAACACAACGGCGTGGTGGTGATGGAGGAGCGTGGCAATCCTGCAGGGCTTCGCCAAGCACCGCGGGAGAGGAGGAGAAAGAGAGGTAGGGCTGCGCCAGGGAGAGGTGGAAACTCTTATGGTTGCAACCCCAAATACCTCAAGTATATATAGGGAAGAGGGAGGGGGCTGCTCCCCCTCTAGGGTTCCCACCCCAAGGGGTGCGGCAGCCCCAAACCCATCTAGGGTGGCGTCCAAGGGAGGGAGAGGGGGAAACTTGCCCCCCAAGCAAGGTGGAGGCGCCCCCTCCCCAAACCCTAGGCTCCTTGGGCCCTTGTGGGGGGTGCACCAGCCCACCTGGGGCTGGTCCCCTCCCACACTTGGCCCATGCTGCTCTCTGGGGCCGGTGGCCCCACTTGGTGGACCCTCGGGACCCTCCCGGTGGTCCCGTTACGTTACCAATAACACCCGAAACTTTTCCGGTGACCAAAACAGGACTTCCCATATATAAATCTTTACCTCCGGACCATTCCGGAACTCCTCGTGATGTCCGGAATCTCATCCGGGACTCCGAACAACATTCGGTAACCACGTATATCTATTCCCTATAACCCTAGCGTCATCGAACCTTAAGTGTGTAGACCCTACGGGTTCGGGAACCATGCAAACATGACTGAGACGTTCTCGGTTAATAACCAACAGCGGGGTCTGGATACCCATGTTGGCTCCCACATGTTCCACGATGATCTCATCGGATGAACCATGATGTCAAGGACTCAATTAATCCCGTATACAATTCCCTTTGTCTAGCGGTATTGTACTTGCCCGAGATTCGATCGTCGGTATGCCGATACCTTGTTCAATCTCGTTACCGGCAAGTCTCTTTACTTGTTTCGTAACACATCATCCCATGATCAACCCCTTGGTAACATTGTGCACATTATGATGATGTCCTATCGAGTGGGCCCAGAGATACCTCTCCGTTACACGGAGTGACAAATCCCAGTCTCGATTCGTGCCAATCCCAATAGACACTTTTGGAGATACCCGTAGTGCACATTTATAGCCACCCAGTTACGTTGTGACGTTTGGTACACCCAAAGCATTCCTACGGTATCCGGGAGTTGCACAATCTCATGGTCTAAGGAAATGATACTTGACATTAGAAAAGCTTTAGCATACGAACTACATGATCTTTGTGCTAGGCTTAGGATTGGGTCTTGTCCATCACGTCATTCTCCTAATGACGTGATCCTGTTATCAATGACATCCAATGTCCATGGTCAGGAAACCGTAACCATCTATTGATCAACGAGCTAGTCAACTAGAGGCTTACTAGGGACATGGTGTTGTCTATGTACCCACACATGTATCTGAGTTTCCTATCAATACATTTATAGCATGGATAATAAACGATTATCATGAACAAGGAAATATAATAATAACTAATTTATTATTGCCTCTAGGGCATATTTCCAACAGAAAGTTCCTCCAACGACGAAGATTCCTCCTCAAGCGAGAGTGGTGAGGAAGACAACGGCAGCGACGACGAGGGCAACAGGCGGCAGGATGACAGGTCCGACTAGGTGTCAGGCGCCGCTCCGAGCGGCACCGGCGACCCCATCATCCGTGTGGTCGGCTCCTTGAACTTCTCGAGGTCGTCTCCTTGGGTGGCTGGTGTAGGGAGGCTGCAGAAGAGGAAGAGGACGGGTGGCAAGGCCGTCAAGTCGGAGTACACGGGCACCGACGCCTTCATCGCATGTTGACGTCCTGCCGCCTCGTCTTCGAGCTCTGCCTCCGGCGCCGCCATCACCATCCAGCCCTTGGATGGCCTCCGAGATGTTCTCTTGGTGTCTTCTGCCACTCGTAGCTCGCCTAGGCGCCCCTTTTGCCCTTCTGCTTTCTTGTTCCATTTCCCGAGGAGAGGGACAAGAAAGGGATTACGGGCACCTTGTATCTTTTTAGTCTTGTAAGCCTTCGGGCCTTTGTTAGCTTTAGAACATGTAATCCCCTTGTTCATGTTTTTCGTTTCGTATGAACTGTACCTGTACGGGATGTTTTTTTAATGAAAAAGGGATGTTTGTCGGGATATTCGTTCGCGGGAGGAATCCACGACAAGGAGCGAATCCTTGTTATCTTTAAGACAAACGCTTTTTCGCCCGGCAACAGGCCTTGCCGTCTCCCCACCTTGCTCACCCTTTCCCACGCTCTTGGCGGGGGCAGGGATGAAGTGGGATTGGGTTCCCCTTCCCCCTTCTTCGCTGCCGCGGCTACGACCAAATTCGGACCCAGGGGATAATCCTTGGGCACCGAAAAGGGGGAGCACGGCAGCTTAGAGATAGAACGGGGTTTCACGTATCCCAGTCAATAATGAGATGCATGATAGAGGATAAAGGACTTATCTGGATCTGCAGCCCCTGGCGACCTTGGCTTGCCGCGAAGGGATGCTTGTTCTAGCAGCCCCCGACAACTCTGGCTTGCCGGGGTCCGAGCGCCGGTCCGTTCCCTTTCTTCGAAAATAGCTCGGCAAGAATACTTACGTGCCCTATGAACCAAAGAAGACAGAGAGGAACAGAGAGACACGCACTCAACCTCTAAGCTAGGGGTTAGCCACCGCTAAGCACTATCAACCCTAACCAAGGAAGAGACTCAATCTAGCATGCATGCTATAACTTAGGGCGCCAGCGCTTCGTTTATTTATGCTCAGGGTCTGCGCCTGGCTCTGTACAAAGGGTTACATGCCTTGACGGCAAGTCTTGTACAAAAGGGTGGCTTGCCGGGAGGCCCGGCAGCCGCGCCTTATGGGTAAAACTTGTGTGAAGACATTCGATGTTCCAGGAGTTGCTCACTGGAATGGCATCTTCGGTCTCCAGCCAGACTGCGCCGGGCCTAGTGACTCGTGTTACCCGATAAGGGCCTTCCCACTTTGGTGTCAACTTGTTGGAATTCTTGGCCGACTGAACACGCCGAAGAACAAGGTCGCCTTCCTCAAAGCTCCGGGCATGAACCTTGCGGCTATGGTAGCAGCACAAAGCTTGCTGGTAGCGTGCTGCTCTCACAGCCGCCCGGAGACGATCTTCCTCAAGGAGCATCGCGTCATCTTGCCGCAATCGCTCTTGCTCAAGATCATCATAAGTGAGCACTCGAGGTGACCCGTATATGAGTTCCGTGGGGAGAACTGTTTCTACCCCGTAAACCAGGGCAAAGGGTGTCTGGCCGGTGGCTCGATTTGGCGTCGTTCTGATCGACCAAAGAACCGCCGGCAACTCATCAATCCAGCGCCTTCCACTCTTGTGCAGCCTGTCAAAAGTCTTTGTCCTTAAGCCTCGCAGGACTTCAGCATTTGCTCTCTCTGCTTGGCCGTTGCTCCGTGGATGTGCCACGGAAGCAAAACAGACCCTGCTACCGAGATCCTCAATGTATTGCATGAAGGCATGGCTCGTGAACTGTGTGCCGTTGTCTGTGATGATCCTGTTGGGCACCCCAAAACGGCACACTAGTCCCTTGAAAAACTTGATGGCTAACTGCACTGTCACCTTCCTCACTGCTTCCACTTCTGGCCACTTTTGTTGGGGAACGTAGTAATTTCAAAAAAATTCCTACGCACACGCAAGGATCATGGTGATGCATAGCAACGAGAGGGGAGAGTGTTGTCCACGTACCCTCGTAGACCGAAAGCGGAAGCGTTATGACAACGCGGTTGGTGTAGTCGTACGTCTTCACGATCCGACCGATCCAAGTACCGAACGTACGGCACCTCCGAGTTCAGCACACGTTCAGCTCGATGACGATCCCCGGACTCCGATCCAGCAGGGTGTCGGGGATGAGTTCCGTCAGCACGATGGCATGGTGACGATGATGATGTTCAACCGATGCAGGGCTTCGCCTAAGCACCGCTACGATATGACCGAGGTGGAATATGGTGGAGGGGGGCACCGCACACGGCTAAGGAACGATCACGAAGATCAACTTGTGTGTCTAGAGGTGCCCCCTGCCCCCGTATATAAAGGAGCAAGGGGGAGGCCAGCCGACCCTAGGGGGCGCGCCAAGGAGGGGGGACTCCTCCTCCTAGTGGGATAGGACTCCCCTTTCCTAGTCCAACTAGGAAGGAGGAAGGGGGAAGGAAAGAGAGGGAGAGGGAGAGGGAAAGAGGGGCCGCGCCCCCTTCCCCTTGTCCAATTCAGACTCCCCATGGGAGGGGGCACACCACCTCCTGGGTTGTTGCCCTCTCTCTCCCCTCAGGCCCACTAAGGCCCAATACTTCCCCGGGGGGATCCGGTAACCCCTCCGGCACTCCGGTTTTCTCCGAAATCACCCGGAACACTTCCGGTGTCCGAATATAGTCGTCCAATATATCAATCTTTATGTCTCGACCATTTCGAGACTCCTCGTCATGTCCGTGATCACATCCGGGACTCTGAACAACCTTCGGTACATCAAAACTTATAAACTCATAATAAAATTGTCATCGTAACGTTAAGCGTGCCGACCCTACGGGTTTGAGAACTATGTAGACATGACCTAGAACTGTTTCCGGTCAATAACCAATAGCGGAACCTGGATGCTCATATTGGCTCCTACATATTCTATGAAGATCTTTATTGGTCAAACCGCATAACAACATACGTTGTTCCCTTTGTCATCGGTATGTTTACTTGCC
This sequence comes from Triticum dicoccoides, assembly GCF_002162155.2. Classification (NCBI taxonomy): domain Eukaryota; kingdom Viridiplantae; phylum Streptophyta; class Magnoliopsida; order Poales; family Poaceae; genus Triticum; species Triticum dicoccoides. The sequence continues at coordinate 594,191,636 of NC_041381.1, forward strand.
CGAGATTCGATCGTCGGTATCTCAATACCTAGTTCAATCTCGTTACGGCAAGTCTCTTTACTCGTTATGTAATGCATCATTCCGTAACTAACTCATTAGCTACATTGCTTGCAAGGCTTATAGTGATGTGCATTACCGAGAGGGCCTAGAGATACCTCTCCGACAATCGGAGTGACAAATCCTAATCTCGAAATACGCCAACCCAACATGTACCTTTGGAGACACCTGTAGAGCTCCTTTATAATCACCCAGTTACGTTGTGACGTTTGGTAGCACACAAAGTGTTCCTCCAGTAAACGGGAGTTGCATAATCTCATAGTTGTAGGAACATGTATAAATCATGAAGAAAGCAATAGCAACATACTAAATGATCAAGTGCTAAGCTAACGGAATGGGTCATGTCAATCACATCATTCTACTAATGATGTGATCCCGTTAATCAAATGACAACTCATGTCTATGGTTAGGAAACATAACCATCTTTGATTAATGAGCTAGTCTAGTAGAGGCATACTAGTGACAATATGTTTGTCTATGTATTCACACATGTATCATGTTTCCGGTTTATACAATTCTAGCATGAATAATAAACATTTATCATGATATGAGGAAATAAATAATAACTTTATTATTGCCTCTGGGGCATATTTCCTTCAACTTTGTGAACTTGTCAATTGCGATGTACAAGTACTCAAAGCCCCCGATAGCACGGGGGAAAGGGCCCAATATGTCAAGCCCGCAGACCGAGAAGGGCCAGGAGAGAGGGATAGTTTGAAGGGCTTGAGCTGGCTGATGGAGCTTCTTCGAATGGAACTGGCACGTTTCACACTTGGTTACTAGTGTCGTCGCATCCTGGAGGGTGATGGGCCAGAAGAAACCTTGCCGAAAAGCCTTGCCGGTAAGGGCTCTCCACCCTATGAGGGAGCCACATATGCCTCCATGTATCTCAGCCAACAACTTTAGTCCTTCCTCCCAGGAGATGCACATCAATTTCACCCCATTCGGTCTTCTTCTGTATAATATGTTATCAACGAATTGGTACAGAGCGGACCGGCGGGCTACTCTTTCTGCCTCTTCCTGCTCCTCAAGATGCTCTCCTTTTTGAAGGAATTGGACGGTGTGCTGTGCCCATGCCGGAGCTTGTGGCTCGGCGGCAAGGACTAAAGGCATCTCTTCTGCCGCGGGAGCGGCCGCCTCCACGGCCATGACCTGAGGTCCCGCCGGAGTCGGTTTCCCTGCGGCAGGATCGACATCCACGGCAATATCTTCGCCGGCGGCTCCGCGGAGCTCGGTGGGGAAGTACTTGCCGGGGCCTAGCTTCCTCCGCTTGCTCTGCCCGGTCGATGGCTCAACGGATGGTTGTGTTAACTGAAGCACAAAGGTACCTGGTTCCACAGGTAGCTTGAGGGCAGCGCGCTTTGACAGGTAGTCGGCGATGTCGTTCTCCGCCCGAGGGACATGCTCCGCTTGTGTACCGTCAAAGCGCTCCTCCAGTTTCCTCACCTCATCTACGTAAGCCTCCATCAATGGGCTTTGATAATCTTTGTTGACCTGCCTGACGACGAGCTATGAGTCGCCTCTGACGATGAGCTTCTTAACCCCGAGGTCTGCCGCGATCCTGAGATCGGCAAGTAAACCCTCGTACTCGGCAGTGTTGTTGATCGACATATCCCGAGGAAAGTGCATATGGATAACATACTTGAGGTGCTCTCCGGTGGGTGCGACAAGTAGCACACTAGCATTGGCGCCTTGCAGCGAGAAGGCACCATCAAAGTACATGATTCAGTTGCGGCTCGTTTCCTTGTTGGGGAGAGCGGTCTCTTGTACCTCTTCGTCAGGCGTCGAGGTCCATTCCGCAACAAACTCCGCCAAGACTCTGCTCTGAATCGTCGAGGTACTTTCAAATTTCAAACCGAAACTCGACAGCTCCAGGGCCCATTCCACGATCCTCCCAGTCGCATCTGGGTTGTGCAGTATCCGTTGCAATGGGAGGCGGGTGACCACCGTGATCTCATGCGCTTGGAAGTAATGGCGCAGCTTCCTCGAAGCCATAAGGAGGCCAAAGAGCAGCTTTTGCACACCTGAGTACCTCGACCTAGCCCCCTGCAAGAGGGAGCTGGCGAAGTACACTAGGTGTTGCACCATCTTCTTCTTCTGCGCCTCTTCCCCCGGTCGTGTGAGTCCTGTCGAGCTAGCGTCAACCCCATTCGGGGACTCAATCTTGCCGGGATCGAGCCCTGCCGGAGAGGGTTTTGGCTTGCCATTGTACTTCTCGCCAACGTCGGGTTTGAACGTGCGGTGGGAGGGCCACTGGAACTGCCGCAGCTCACGGGTGAAAGCCGGACAACCCACCTCGTAAGGTAGGCCACCGTAGCCTCCCGGCGCTGGGTGGTCCGTAGCGGGCCCTGCCCACCTGTCCGACTAGTGGCGCGTGTCATGTCGGTGCTCAATCGTTGTTCGAGCGTCCTCATGAGCCCGCTCCCGAAGGACTTGACGCTGATCGCGGTTGGTTCGCGGGTCGGACGACGCGATGGAGATATCATCACGAGCGTTGTCGCGACGAACCGACGCCCGAGGCGGTCAGGACAGAGGAGGGGAGTGCACCATGGCTGCAGCGCCTCTAGCATGGTCTCCCCTGGCATGCGGTGGCTTGGTGGAGCGACGGCCTACGGGTCCCGTTGGCCGCAACTCATCGTTGTTGGCGATGCTGACGAGGCTCCGAATGGTGGCCCTCCATTCGTCAAGCTTCTCTACAGCGGGAGGAAAATCGAGGAGCAGCTGCACGCGCTAGGGCTTCCGCTGGCATGGGCCACCGGGCCACCGCATGCGCCTCGACTCCTAACCACGTTAGAAGGAGCCGCGTCACGGCTCCGCAGCCGTTCGCCACCTTCGTCGGCACGTCGGCGCGCACGCTGGCCCTCTTCTTCATGTGATGGATGCACGGGACTCTTCCCAGGGCGGCGCTTAGGGTCACCGGCAGGGTGACGCTGCTCATCACGCACAACCTGATAGGAGCGCGCCGTGGCGCCGGTGTTGGTGCTTTGGAGGTCGCCGTGCCGCTGCCTGGCGGGACGGCGGCACCCCTGGGGGGGCCTGCGCTGCCTGCGGGAGGCCCGACTCCACCTCCGGAGCCCGCGACTGGTAGCTCGTCGCCTGGCGTATGAACGGCGCCACTTGCCAGGCCGGGACCAGCGGGGTGATGTATATATTCGCGGGCCGCGCCATGGGTTCTCTCCGCGACTGGCCCGCTGCCGGTCCACGCCGGTACCAACCCGGTGCCAGACGAACCGATCGCCGTGGTCGTCTTCTTCATTGGAGCCATGGCGATGAAGAACAGCTAGGTCAACTGCTAGACCAGATTCTCACGATTGGGCACACCCTGCCTCACGCGCCAAAGATGTCGGTGGGAAACGACACCTATGGGATCACTGGAATCCCTTCTACGGTTGTGGGGCGCGGGGATGGTGAGCAGAGCAGGACTAGCAGACGACACAGAGGGATTTACCCAGGCTCGGGCCGCAAAGATGCGTAAAACCCTACGATCCTGCTTTGGTGGATGTATTGGTGTTCTTGAGCTCCTGAACTAGCTCTAGGTGCTGCGAGATTTCAAAGAGCTGAATCCCCTCTCTGTGTGCCATGGGCCTCCTTTTATAGGCGAAAGGGGCTACCACAGTGGCACACAGGAGGTTTAAAGTGCTACCGCATTGCGAGTCTATCGCTAGTATTACAGGACAAGACGCATTTAATGCGAGGCTTAGATGTCCCCTTGCTTTATCGGGGATGGGGGCGAGGCCCGTCCCGTCCGTCGCCGCTCCTCCTCGCTCTGACACGCGCCCCTGGCCAGTGATGCGTTAGGTGCCATGTGGGCAGGCAGGCAGCTAAGGTGGCGCGGTGGTGGAGCCTCCACGAAGGTGTGCGTGTTGCCACGCAGGTGCCTGCCCAGCTGGTTGGGTCGGCAGCTACATGCGAATAGCGGCGGTGACTTGGCTTGTGCGGGCCTGGCGATGGCCCTGCCGGTGCACTTGGCAAGGGTCTCGCCGGGTGGCCCGGCAAGGGTCTTGCCGGGTAGCCCGGCAAGGGTCTTGCCGTGGCATGCTGGCTTCCCCGGCAAGGATCTTGACGGGGGTCTTGCGGGTTTCCTTGGTGATGATGGTTGCCTTCCTATCCTCTTTTGATCTTGAGCATTTTATGTCTTCACAAAGATCTGCATGCCTCCACGGAGGTGCCTCCCGAGCCCTATCCCAATGCTTTTGTCGAGCGCTGGTGGGCTCAAGGGTGGCTCACTTCGGTTGGCGTGGGCAAGCTGCCTCGGCAAGGGTCTTGCCGGGGCTGCTGAGGCTGCCCCGGCAAGGGTCCTTGCCGGGGAGACCTGCTACGCCTATCTGATCTTTGTGGCCTCGGTTCTTGTCGTTGCTTCGATTGTCCTTGCGGCTTCGGCTTTCCTCCGGCTTCCCTTTCGTGCAATGTTATGCGTGGCCGTGGCGGGAGGCTACTGCCCGTGCACAAGTAAAGGGGTCAAAAGCAGAGCCCCTACTTTTGTACACCGACAAACCGTATTGCAATAAACATGATCAAATCATATTCACGCTCAATGCAAACACCAAATAACATTTATTTAGGTTCAACACTAATCCCGTAGGTAGAGGGAGTGTGCGATGGTGATCATATCACCCTTGGAATCATTTCCAACACACATCGTCACCTCGGCCGTAACTAGTCTCTTTTTATTATGCAACTCCTCTTTTGAGTTACTAATCTTAGCAACTGAACCAGTATCAAATACCCAGGGGATACTACGAATACTAGTAAGGTACACATCAATAACATGTATATCAAATATGCCTTTGTTCATTTTGCCATCCTTCTTATCCGCCAAGTATTTGGGGCAGTTCTGCTTCTAGTGACCATCCCCTTTGAAGTAGAGGCACTCAGTTTCAGGCTTAGGTCCAGCTTTAGGCTTCTTCACGGGAGTGGAAACTTGCTTGCCATTCTTCTTGATGTTTTCTTTCTTTCCCTTGCCCTTTTTCTTGAAACTAGTGGTCTTGTTCTTTCTTGATTTCTACCTTCGTCGATTTCAGTATCGCGAAGAGCTCGGGATCATTTTCGTCATCCCTTGCATAATATTGTTCATCACGAAGTTCTAGTAGCTTGGTGATAGTGACTAGAGAACTTTGTATATCACTATCTTATCTGGGAGATTAACTCCCACTTGATTCAAGCGATTGTAGTACCCAGATATTCTGAGCACATGCTCACTGGCTGAGCTATTCTCCTCCATCTTGTAGGCAAAGTACTTTTCAGAGGTCTCATACCTCTCGACATGGGCATGAGTCTGAAATACTAATTTCAGCTCTTGGAACATCTCATATGTTTTGTGGTGTTCAAAACGTTTTTGAAGTCTCAGTTCTAAGCCGTAAAGCATGGCGCACTAAACTATCAAGTAGTCATCATATCGAGCTTGCCAAACGTTCATAACGTCTACATCTGCTCCTGCAATAGGCCTGTCACCTAGCGGTGCATCAAGGACATAATTCTTCTGCGCAGCAATGAGGATAATCCTCAGATCTCGGACCCAGTCCACATTATTGCTACCATCATCTTTCAACTTAGTTTTCTCTAGGAACATATCAAAAATAGAGGAGCTATATCGCGAGCTATTGATCTACAACATAGATATGCAAAAACTATTAAGACTAAGTTCATGATAAATTAAGTTTAATTAAACAAATTACTAATGAACTCCCACTTAAGTTAACATCCCTCAAGTTATCTAAGTGATACATGATCCAAATCAACTAACCCATGTCCGATCATCACGTGAGATGGGGTAGTCATCAATGGTGAACATCTCTATGTTGATCATATCTACTATATGACTCGCATTCGACCTTTCGGTCTACAGCGTTCCGAGACCATGTCTGTACATGCTAGGCTCGTCAAGTTTAAGCCAAGTATTCTGCATGTGCAATACTGTCTTACACCCGTTGTATGTGAACGTAGAGTCTATCGCACCCGATCATCACGAGGTGCTTCGAAACGACGAACTTTGCGGTGCATACTCGGGGAGAACACTTTTATCTTGAAATTTAGTGAAGGGATCATCTTATAATGCTACCGCCATTCTAAGAAAAATAAGATGCATAAAATATAAACATCACATGCAATTAAAATATGTGACATGATATGGCCATCATCATCTTGTGCTTTTGATCTCAATCTCCAAAGCATCGTCATGATCTCCATCGTCACCGGCTCGACACCTTGATCTCCATCGTTGCGTCGGGGTCGTCTCGCCAACTACTGCTTCTACAACTATTGCTAACGCATAGCGATAAAGAAAAGCAATTCCATGGCGATTGTATTTCATACAATAAAGAGACAACCATAAGGCTGCTGTTGGTTGCCGATAAACTACAAAACATGATCATCTCATATAACAACGTATATCACATCATGTCTTGACCATGTCACATAACAACATGCCCTGCAAGAACAAGTCAGACGTCCTCTACTTTGTTGTTAGAAGTTTTACGTGGCTGCTATGGGCTTCTAGCAAGAACCGTTCTTACCTATGCAAAAACCATAGCGGTGATTCATCAAGTTTGCTTTTTTAACCTTCTTCAAGGACCGACTGTAGTCAAATCCGATTCAACTAAAGTAGGAGAAACAGACACCCACCGGCCACTTTTATGCAAAACTAGTTCCATGTGTGTCGATGGAACTGGTCTCATGTACGTGGACATGTAAGGCTGGTCCGGGCCGCTTCATCCCACAATACCGCCGAATCAAAATAAGACGTTGGTGGTAAGCAGTATGACTATCACTGCTCACAACTCTTTGTGTTCTACTCGTGCATATCATCTGCGCATAGACCTGGCTCGGATGCCACTATTGGAAACGTTGCATGGAAAACAAAAAAAATCTATGCACACGCAAGATCTATCAAGGAGATGTATAGCAATGAGAGGGGAGAGTGTGTCTACGTACCCTCGTAGATCGTAAGCGAAAGCGTTTAGTAACTCGGTTGATGTAGTCGAACTTCTTTGCGCTCGAACCGGTCAAGTATCGAACGTACAACACCTCCGTGTTCAGCACACGTTCATCTCGGTGACGCCCTCCGCCTTCTTGATCCAGCTAGACCGCGAGGTAGTGGATGAGTTCCGGTAGCACGACGGCAGGTTGACAGTGATGGTGAAACTTTCTCCACAGGGCTTCACGTAAGCACTACGAAATATGACCAGGGGTGTAAATAGTGGAGGGGGCACCGCACACGGCTAAGCAATTGTCCCGGTTGTGCTAGGCGCCCCCCCTCCCACATATATATAGGTGGGGGAGAAGGGAGCAGCACGGAGGGCGCCCCAAGTAGGCAAAATCCTACTTGGGGTCCTCCCCAAGTGGCGCCCGCCCCTTCCTTATTGGAGTGTACTACCTCTTGAGCTTGCATTGGTTTTTTCCCTTGAATAGGAAAGGGTGATGCAGCAAAGTAGCATAAGTATTTCCCTCAGTTTTGAGAACCAAGGTATCAATCCAGTAGGAGCACACAAGTCACCTAGTACCTGCACAAACAAACAAGAACCTTGCAACCAACGCGATAAAGGGGTTGTCAATCCCTTCACGGTCACTCGCCAAAGTGAGATCTGATAGAGATAATAAAGTAAATATTTTTGGTATTTTTGTTGTATAGATTGGAAAGTAAAGATTGCAAAATAGTAAACAAGATGTGATATAATGGAAAAGAGATGTAATATAATAGGAAAGAGACCCGGGGGCCATAGGTTTCACTAGTGGCTTCTCTCAAGATAGCATGTATTACGGTGGGTGAACAAATTACTACCAAGCAATTGATAGAAAAGCGCATAGTTATGAAGATATCTAAGGCAATGATCATGAACATAGGCATCACGTCTGTGTCAAGTAGACCGAAACAATTCTGCATCTACTACTACTACTCCACACATCGACCGCTATCCAGCATGAGTAACGCATTAAGCAAGATGACATGATGTAGAGGGATAAACTCAAGCAATATGATATAAACCCCATCTTTTTATCCTCGATGGCAACAATACAATACGTGCCTTGGTACCCCTACTGTCACTGGGAAAGGACACCACAAGATTGAACCCAAAGCTAAGCACTTCTCCCATTGCAAGAAAGATCAATCTAGTAGGCCAAACTAAACCGATAATTCGAAGAGACTTGCAAAGATATCAAATCATGCATATAAGAATTCAAAGAAGAACCAAATAATATTCATAGATAATCTTGTTCATAAATCCACAATTCATCAGATCTCGGCAAACACACCGCAAAAGAGTTCATCGAATAGATCTCCAAGAACATCAAAGAGAACTTCGTATTGGGAATCAAAGAGAGAGAAGAAGCCATCTAGCTAATACTATGGACCCGAAGGTCTGTGGTAAACTACTCACGCTTCATCGGTGAGGCAATGGTGTTGATGTAGAAGCCCTCCTTGATCGATTCCCCCTCCGACAGATCGCCGAAAAAGGCCCCAAGATGGGATCTCACGAGTACAGAAGGTTGCGGCGGTGGAAAAGTGGTTTCGTGGCTCCCCTTGATGTTTCTAGGGTATAAGAGTATATATATAGGAGAAAGAAGTACGTGGTGGAGCTACAAGGGGCCCACGAGGGTGGGGGCACGCCTACCCCACTGGGCGCGCCCTCCTGCCTCGTGGCCTCCTCGTGGAGTTCCAGACTTCAACTCCAAGTCTTCTAGATTGCTTTTGGTCCAAGAAAGATCCTCGCGAAGGTTTCATTCTGTTTGGACTCCGTTTGGTATTCCTTTTCTGTAAAACTCTAAAATAGGAAAAAAACAGAAACTGTCACTAGGCCTCCGGTTAATAGGTTAGTCCAAAAAATAATATAAAAGAGCATATTAAAGCCCATTAAACATCCAAAACAGATAATATAATAGCATGGAACAATAAAAAATTATCGATACGTTGGAGACGTATCAGAGTGCGGGAGGAAGGAAGGAGGAGGTGGCACCCCTCGGCCCCTTTCCTTTCTCTCCTAAGGAGGGAAAGGCAGGAGGGGCCACCCCTCCCCTTTCCTTCCCCCAGGGTCGGCCAGCCATGTAGAGTGGCGCACCAGCCCCCGAGTGGGCTGGTCTGTCCCCTCCTATGGCCCATAAGGCCCATATACACTTGCCTAGGGTGTCCGGAACCCCTTCCGGTGACCCAATGACTACCCAGTGCACTTTACCTCTCGACCATTTCGAGACTCCTCGTCATGTACGTGATCTCATCCGGGACTCCGAACATCATTCGGTCTCCAAATCATATAACTCATATAACACTATATCATCAACGAACGTTAAGCGTGCGGACCCTACAGGTTCAAGAACTATGTAGACATGACCGAGACACCTCTCTGGTCAATAACCAATAGCAAAACCTGGAAGCCCATATTGGTTCCTACATATTCTATGAAGATCTTTATCAGTCAAACCGTTATGACAACATACGTAATTCCCTTTGTCCATAGGTATGTTACTTGCTCGAGATTCAATCGTCGGTATCTTCATACCTAATTCAATCTCGTTACTGGCAAGTCTCTTTACTCGTTCTATAATACATCATTTTGCAACTAACACCTTAGTCACTTTGCTTGCAAGGCTTCTTATGATGTCTATTACCAAGAGGGCCCAGAGATACCTCTTCGATACTCGGAGTGCCAAATCCTAATCTTGATCTCTGCCAACTCAACAAACACCTTCGGAAATACCTGTAGAGCATCTTTATGATCACCCAATTACATTGTGATGTTTGATAGTACACAAGGTATTCCTCCGGTATCCGGGAGTTGCATAATCTCATAGTCGAAGAAATATGTATTTGACATGAAGAAAGCAGTAGCACTAAACTGAACGCTCAATATTCTAAGCTAACAGATGGGTCTTGTCCATCACATAATTCTCCTAATGATGTGATCCCATTATCAAATTACAACACATGTCTATGGTTAGGAAATCTTAACCATCTTTGATCAACGAGCTAGTCTAGTAGGGGCTTACTAGGGACATGGTATTTGTTTATTGTATTCACACATGTATTTAAGTTTCCGATCAATATAATTCTAGCATGAATAATAATACTTTATCATGAATAAGAAAATATAAAATATCAACTTTATTATTGCCTCTAGGGCATATTTCCTTCATACGGGAGTCTGGATCGATCCCAAGCCCACTTCTGACCGACATGGCCCACCAAACCCCCCTCCCGCGTATTTTCAGTCAGCGCCGCTCCAGAGCCTCAGCGCCCGCATTCATGCCCAACCAAAGCGGCCGCGACAGCTCACTGGAGTCGGCACTGAAGTGGCACGCCGTCCGAGAGAGCACCGCCCATCTGTCTGTCTGCCCCTGCATTGATGGCACGCGGTTGCCTAGGCGTCTCCTCTGGTGCCACCCATCCGTCCCTCTGCCACCCATCGTTGCTATATAAACTGTTGCCCCGATGCCCCGGCCATAGCCACAGTCATCTCTCTCTGCACCACTCTCCACCATGGATCCCTCCGCGACCAAAGTTCTCTAGGCCGGGCTAAGAATAGAATAAGGCCATGGCCGCCATTGCTGCCGACTGGCAGGCCAGCAGGCAGCTGGAGGATGCCTCCGACGATGACGTGCAAATGGAGGACGCCTCCTCCGACAAGCCAGCGCCACCCTCCTCTCCTCTACGGCACCCTCCTCCTCCGCTCCATCCTTGTCGGTGCATTGCACCATGACCATTGGTGAGGCTCGTGCCCATTATATGGACATGGAGCGGGAGGACCAGTTTTGGGAGGCGCAGGCCGACGCCAACTGTAACCACAACCTCCTCCATGAGCTTCTGCAAGCGGACGAGTAGGTCGCCGCCGGCAGGGCGGTTGCGCTGAACGCGGACCTGGCGGAGCAGGTGGTGCTGCTCGAGTCCTACTGATACGTCTCCATCGTATCTATAATTTTTGATTGTTCCATGCCAATATTCTTCAACTTTCATATACTTTTGGCAACTTTTTATGCTATTTTTGGGACTAACATATTAATCCAGTGCCCAGTGCCAGTTCCTGTCTGTTGCATGTTTTATGTTTCGCAAAAACCCAATATCAAACGGAATCCAAATGGAATAAAAACGGACGGAGAATTATTTTGGAATATTTGGGATTTTCCGGAGGAAGAATCAACGCAAAACGGTGTCCGGGGTGGCCACGAGACAGGGGGCGCGCCCTCCCCCCTGGGCACGCCTTGGACTTTCGTGGGCCACCCGTAAGGCGGTTGACGCTCTTCTTTTGCCACAAGAAAGCTAATTTTATGAGAAAGATCTGGGTGAAAGATTCACCCCAATCGGAGTTACAGATCTTCAGATATAAAAGAAACGGTGAAGGGGCAGAATCGGAGGACGCAGAAACAGAGAGATAGATCCAATCTCGGAGGGGCTCTCGCCCCTCCCACCCCATGGTAGCCAAGGACTAGAGGGAAAACCCTTCTCCCATCTAGGGAGAAGGTCAAGGAAGAAGAATAAGAGGAAGGGGGGCTCTCTCCCCCTTGCTTCCGGTGGCGCCGGAACACCGCCGGGGGCCATCATCATCACCGTGATTTTCACCAACACCTCCGCCATCTTCACCAACATCTCCATCACCTTCCCCCCTCTATCTACAGCAGTCCACTCTCCCGCAACCCGCTGTACCCTCTACTTGAACATGGTGCTTTATGCTTCATATCATTATCCAATGATGTGTTGCCATCCTATGATGTCTGAGTAGATTTTCGTTGTCCTATTGGTGGTTGATGAATTGCTATGATTGATTTAATTTGCTTGTGGTTATGTTGCTGTCCTATTGTGCCCTCCGTGTCGCGCAAGCGTGAGGGATTCCCGCTGTAGGGTGTTGCAATACGTTCATGATTCTTTTATGGTGAGTTGCTTGAGTGACAGAAGCATAAACCCGAGTAAGGGGATTGTTGCGTACGGGATAAAGGGGACTTGATGCTTTAATGCTGTGGTTGGGTTTTACCTTAATGAATCTTTAGTAGTTGCGGACGCTTGCTAGAGTTCCAATCATAAGTGCATATGATCCAAGAAGAGAAAGTATGTTACCTTATGCCTCTCCCACATAAAACTTGCTATCGGTCTAGTAACGTAGTCAATTGCTTAGGGACACTTTCATAACTCCTACCACCACTTTTCCACACTCGCTTTATTTACTTTATTGCATCCTTATCTAAACAGCCCCTAGTTTTTATTTACACATTCTTTATTATCTTGCAAACTTATCCAACAACACCTACAAAGTACTTCTAGTTTCATACTTGTTCTAGGTAAAGCGAACGTCAAGCGTGCGTAGAGTCGTATCGGTGGCCGATAGGACTTGAGAGAGTATTTGTTCTACCTTTAGCTCCTCGTTGGGTTCGACACTCTTACTTATCGAAAGAGGCTACAACTATCCCGTATACTTGCGGGTTATCACGACCTTTTTCTGGCGCCGTTGCTGGGGAGTCATAGCGTGGGGTGAATATTCTCGTGTGTGCTTGTTTGCTTTATCACTAAGTAATTTTTATTTGCTGTTCTTAGTTGTTTTCTATCTTTAGTTATGGTTAGGAAATGCAAAATACCAACAAAATTAGTTGTACCTACTGAACCAATGGTTGAAGAACCGCTCAAAATCTACCACACTCCTGAAGCTTTTTACTTGGATCATCTTCGATCCCTATGTGCTCGTGCTGAAACCCCAACTAGCTTAGTTGAGGGCAAATATTTAGATGAGCATGCTTGTTATGTGCGACACCGTATATCTGAAAAAGGGAAACTTTTACTGGATCAAATCCATCGTTTGCAATGCTATGCTTGGAATTTATGTGAAATATATGGTACTACTTGTTGTTCTGAAAACCCTAAGAAACACCTTCCCTACCAATGTGAGTTTATTGATAATGGAATCGTATCTTCATATGCTAAGGGTGCTTATAATTACTATGATGTTCAACAAATTGAAGAATTTTCTTACTTTTAAGGGTGCTTATGAAATTGCTTCTTTGATTGAAAAGTATGATGCTACTCTCTACAAATCTGAAATTTTTGCCATACTTGAATATTGTTATGATAATTATGCTTCTAATGCCTATGTTAAACTATATATTGAGAAATTCTCCGCTGTCCAAGAAGAGACTAATATTTTGCAGGAAGCTATGGAAGAAGAAATTGATGAAACTGTGAGCTGATTGGATGAAAAAGATGATGAGGAGAGCGAAGAACAAAAGGAGGAAGAGCGGATTGATCACCCGTGCCCACCTTCTAATGAGAGTAACTCTTCAACTCATACATTGTTTAATTCCCCTTCATGCTTACCGAAGGATGATTGCTATGATGATTGCTATGATCCCGTTGATTCTCTTGAAATATCCCTTTTTGATGATGCTTGCTATGCTTGTGGCCAAGATGCCAATATGAATTATGCTTATGGAGATGAACTTGCTATATGTTGGAAATATGCCCTAGAGGCAATAATAAATTGATTATTATTATATTTCTTTGTTCATGATAATAGTCTTTTATTCATGCTATAACTGTATTATCCGAAAATCGTAATACACGTGTGAATACATAGACCACAATATGTCCCTAGTGAGCCTCTAGTTGACTAGCTCGTTGTGATCAACAGATAGTCATGGCTTCCTGGCTATGGACATTGGATGTCGTTGATAACGGGATCACATCATTAGGAGAATGATGTGATGGACAAGACCTTGAACATTGAGCATCAAGATCTATAAGGATAGATCAAAATGCTTAATAATACTTTCAAATGAGCACATACCTTGACATGATCTTGAAGGTGTTCAAGATGGACCAGTCAAAGAAGGAGTTCTTGCCTGAGTTGTAAGGTACGAAGTTAAGACTTAAAGCTCGACCACGGCAGAATAGAGAGAAAGGACGAAGGTCGTTCCCTATGCTTAAGACGTAGGCTCTTCAGTATGCTATGCTGTGTACCGCACCTGAAGTGTGCCTTGCCATGAGTCAGTCAAGGGGTACAAGAGTGATCCAAGAATGGCTCACAGGACAGCGGTCAAAGTTATCCTTAGTAACTAGTGGACTAAGGAATTTTCTCGATTATGGAGGTGGTAAAAGAGTTCGTCGTAAAGGGTTATGTCGATGAAAGCTTGACACCTGTCCGGATAGCTCTGAGTAGAGAGACCGGATACATATAATGGAGCAATAATTTAGAATAGCTCCAAGTAGAACAGTTATTTGGAATAGCTCCAAATAGAGCGTGGTAGCTGCATCTAGGAGATGACATAGAGATTTGTAAAGCACACACGGATCTGAAAGGTTCAGACCCGTTGACTAAAACCTCTCTCACAAGCAACATGATCAAACATAAAACTCATTGAGTGTTAATCACATAGTGATGTGAACTAGACTACTGACTCTAGTAAACTCTTGGGTATTAGTCACATCGCGATGTGACCTGTGAGTGTTAATCACATGGCGATGTGAACTGGATTATTGACTCTAGTGCAAGTGGGAGACTGTTGGAAATATGCCCTAGAGGCAATAATAAATTGATTATTATTATATTTCTTTGTTCATGATAATAGTCTTTTATTCATGCTATAACTGTATTATCCGGAAATCGTAATACACGTGTGAATACATAGACCACAATATGTCCCTAGTGAGCCTCTAGTTGACTAGCTCGTTGTGATCAACCGATAGTCATGGTTTCCTGGCTATGGACATTGGATGTCGTTGATAACGGGATCACATCATTAGGAGAATGATGTGATGGACAAGACCCAATCCTAAGCATAGCACAAAGATCGTGTAGTTCGTTTGCTAGAGCTTTGCCAATGTCAAGTATCTCTTCCTTTGACCATGAGAGCGTGTAACTCCTGGATACCGTAGGAGTGCTTTGGGTGTATCAAACGTCACAACGTAACTGGGTGACTATAAAGGAGCACTACAGGTATCTCCGAAAGTATCTATTGTTTTATGCGGATCGAGACTGGGATTTGTCACTCCGTGTAAACGGAGAGGTATCTCTGGGCCCACTCGGTAGGACATCATCATGTGCACAATGTGACCAAGGGGTTGATCACGGGATGATGTGTTACGGAACGAGTAAAGAGACTTGCCGGTAACGAGATTGAACAAGGTATCGGTATACCGACGATCGAATCTCGGGCAAGTAAAATACCGCTAGACAAAGGGAATTGTATACGGGATCGGTTAAGTCCTTGACATCGTGGTTCATCCGATGAGATCATCATGGAACATGTGGGAGCCAACATGGGTATCCAGATCTCGCTGTTGGTTATTGGCCGGAGAACGTCTCGGTCATGTCTACATGTCTCCTGAACCCGTAGGTTCTACACACTTAAGGTTCGATGACGCTAGGGTTATAAAGGAAGTTTGTATGTGGTTACCGAATGTTGTTCGGAGTCCCGGATGAGATCCCGGACGTCACGAGGAGTTCCGGAATGGTCCGGAGGTAAAGATTTATATATGGGAAGTCCTATTTTGGCCACCGGAAAATGTTCGGGATTTTTCGGTATTGTACCGGGAAGGTTCTAGAAGGTTCCGGAGTGGGGCCCACCTGCATGGGGGGGCCCACATGAACGTGGGTAGTGGGGGCAAGGCCCCACACCCCTGGTCAAGGCGCTCCAAGATCCCCCCTTAGAAGGAATAAGATCATATCCCGAAGGGATAAGATCAAGATCCCTAAAAAGGGGGGATAGCAATCGGTGGGGAAGGAAATGATGGGATTTCTTTCCTCCCACCTTGGCCAACGCCCCAATGGACTTGGAGGGCAAGAAACCAGCCCCTCCACCCCTATATATAGTGGGGAGGCGCATGGGAGCTTCACCACGAAGTTCTGGCGCAGCCCTCCCCCTCTCCAACTCCACCTCCTCCTGAGTAGTGCTTGGCGAAGCCCTGCAGGATTGCCACGCTCCTCCATCACCGCCACGCCGTTGTGCTGCTGCTGGATGGAGTCTTCCTCAACCTCTCCCTCTCTCCTTGCTGGATCAAGGCGTGGGAGACGTCACCGGGCTGTACGTGTGTTGAACACGGAGGTGCCGTCCGTTCGGCACTAGGATCATCGGTGATTTGAATCACGACGAGTACGACTCCATCAACCCCGTTCACTTGAACGCTTCCGCTTAGCAATCTACAAGGGTATGTAGATGCACTCCCCTTCCCTCGTTGCTGGTTTCTTCATAGATAGATCTTGGTGACACGTAGGAAAATTTTGAATTTCTACTACGTTCCCCAGCAGTGGTATCAGAGCTAGGTCTATTGCGTAGATTCTTTGCATGAGTAGAACACAAAGTAGTTGTGGGCGTTGATGTTGTTCAATATGCTTACCGTTACTAGTCCAATCTTGTTTCGATGGTATTGTGGGATGAAGCGGCCCGGACCGACCTTACACGTACTCTTACGTGAGACAGGTTCCACCGATTGACATGCACTTGGTGCATAAGGTGGCTAGCGGGTGCCAGTCTCTCCCACTTTAGTCGGAACGGATTCGATGAAAAGGGTCCTTATGAAGGGTAAATAGCAATTGGCATATCACGTTGTGGTTTTGCGTAGGTAAGAAACGTTCTTGCTAGAAACCCATAGCAGCCACGTAAAACATGCAAACAACAATTAGAGGACGTCTAACTTGTTTTTGCAGGGTATGCTTTGTGATGTGATATGGCCAACAAGAATGTGGTGAATAATATGTGATGTATGAAATTGATCATGTTCTTGTAATAGGATTCACGACTTGCATGTCGATGAGTATGACAACCGGCAGGAGCCATAGGAGTTGTCTTTATTTATTGTATGACCTGCGTGTCATTGAACAACGCCATG
>NC_041381.1:594210666-594211996 GCF_002162155.2 Triticum dicoccoides
TTTGAACTCACTTGATTTTGAATCACTTGAGACATGCAAATCATACCACATGGGCAAGATGACTGAAAGCCTCGTTTTAGTAAGACGGAACAAGATAGCAACTCGTTGGAAGTAACACATTTTGATGTGTGCAGTCCAATGAGTGCCGAGGCATGCAGTGAATATCGTTATGTTCTTACTTCACAGATGATTCGAGTAGATGTTGAGAATATTTTCTTGATGAAACACAAGTCTAAATTATTGAATGGTTCAAGTAATTTCAGAGTGAAGTAGAAGATCATTGTGACAAGAGGATAAAATGTCTATGAGATGATCATAGAGATGAATATCTGAGTTACGAGTTTTGGCACACAATTAAGACATTGTGGAAATTGTTTCACAATTAATACGGCCTGGAACACCATAGTTTGATGGTGTGTCCGAACATCATAGTTGCACCCTATTGGATATGGTGCGTACCATGATGTCTCTTATCGAATTACCACTATTGTTCATGGGTTAGGCATTAGAGACAACCACATTCACTTTAAATAGGGCACCACGTAATTCCGTTGAGACGACACCGTTTGGAGAAACCTAAGTTGTCGTTTCTTAAAGGTTTGGGGCTGTGACGCTTATGTGAAAAAGTTTCAGGATTGATAAGCTCGAACCCAAAGCGGATAAAATACATCTTCATAGGACACCCAAAACAGTTGGGTATACCTCCTAATTCAGATCCGAAAGCAATATGAATTGTTTCTAGAATCGGGTCCTTTCTCGACGAAAGGTTTCTCTCGAAAGAGTTGAGTGGGAGGATGGTGGAGACTTGATGAGGTTATTGAACCATCACTTCAACCAGTGTGTAGCAGGGCACAGGAAGTTGTTCCCGTGGCACCTACACCAATTGAAGTGGAAGCTTATGATATTGATCATGAAGTTTCGGATCAAATCACTGCCGTACCTCGTAGGGTGACAAGGATACGTACTACTTCAGAGTGGTACGGTAATCCTGTCTTGGAAGTCATGTTGCTAGACAACAATGAACCTACGAGCTATGGAGAAGCGATGGTGGGCCCGGATTCCGATAAATGGCTTGAGGCCATAAAATCCGAGAGAGGATCCATGTATGAAAACAAAGTGTAGACTTTGGCAGAACGGCTCGATGGTCGTAAGGCTAATGAGTACAGATGGATTTCAAAAGGGAAGACGGACAATGATGGTAAATGTCACCATTAAGAAAGCTCGACTTGTCGTTAAGATGTTTTCCGACAAGTTCAAGGAGTTGACTACGATGAGATTTCCTCACTCGTAGCGATGCTAAGAGTCTGTTGGAATTATATTAGCGATTACT
>NC_041381.1:594212710-594216461 GCF_002162155.2 Triticum dicoccoides
TTTGAAAGTGTTTTTCAATGGAAAGCCTGGATTAAGCTACTTGAACATTGAGCATCAAGATCTATAAGGATAGATCAAAATGCTTAATAATACTTTCAAATGAGCACATACCTTGACATGATCTTGAAGGTGTTCAAGATGGACCAGTCAAAGAAGGAGTTCTTGCCTGAGTTGTAAGGTACGAAGTTAAGACTTAAAGCTCGACCACGGCAGAATAGAGAGAAAGGACGAAGGTCGTCCCCTATGCTTAAGACGTAGGCTCTTCAGTATGCTATGCTGTGTACCGCACCTGAAGTGTGCCTTGCCATGAGTCAGTCAAGGGGTACAAGAGTGATCCAAGAATGGCTCACAGGACAGCGGTCAAAGTTATCCTTAGTAACTAGTGGACTAAGGAATTTTCTCGATTATGGAGGTGGTAAAAGAGTTCGTCGTAAAGGGTTATGTCGATGAAAGCTTGACACCTGTCCGGATAGCTCTGAGTAGAGAGACCGAATACATATAATGGAGAAATAATTTAGAATAGCTCCAAGTAGAACAGTTATTTGGAATAGCTCCAAATAGAGCGTGGTAGCTGCATCTAGGAGATGACATAGAGATTTGTAAAGCACACACGGATCTGAAAGGTTCAGACCCGTTGACTAAAACCTCTCTCACAAGCAACATGATCAAACATAAAACTCATTGAGTGTTAATCACATAGTGATGTGAACTAGACTAGTGACTCTAGTAAACTCTTGGGTATTAGTCACATCGCGATGTGACCTGTGAGTGTTAATCACATGGCGATGTGAACTGGATTATTGACTCTAGTGCAAGTGGGAGACTGTTGGAAATATGCCCTAGAGGCAATAATAAATTGATTATTATTATATTTCTTTGTTCATGATAATAGTCTTTTATTCATGATATAACTGTATTATCCGGAAATCGTAATACACATGTGAATACATAGACCACAATATGTCCCTAGTGATCCTCTAGTTGACTAGCTCGTTGTGATCAACCGATAGTCATGGTTTCCTGGCTATGGACATTGGATGTCGTTGATAACGGGATCACATCATTAGGAGAATGATGTGATGGACAAGACCCAATCCTAAGCATAGCACAAAGATCGTGTAGTTCGTTTGCTAGAGCTTTGCCAATGTCAAGTATCTCTTCCTTTGACCATGAGAGCGTGTAACTCCTGGATACCGTAGGAGTGCTTTGGGTGTATCAAACATCACAACGTAACTGGGTGACTATAAAGGTGCACTACAGGTATCTCCGAAAGTATCTATTGTTTTATGCGGATCGAGACTGGGATTTGTCACTCCGTGTAAACGGAGAGGTATCTCTGGGCCCACTCGGTAGGACATCATCATGTGCACAATGTGACCAAGGGGTTGATCACGGGATGATGTGTTACGGAACGAGTAAAGAGACTTTCCGGTAACGAGATTGAACAAGATATCGGTATACCGACGATCGAATCTCGGGCAAGTAAAATACCGCTAGACAAAGGGAATTGTATACGGGATCGGTTAAGTCCTTGACATCGTGGTTCATCCGATGAGATCATCATGGAACATGTGGGAGCCAACATGGGTATCCAGATCCCGCTGTTGGTTATTGGCCGGAGAACGTCTCGGTCATGTCTACATGTCTCCCGAACCCGTAGGGTCTACACACTTAAGGTTCGATGACGCTAGGGTTATAAAGGAAGTTTGTATGTGGTTACCGAATGTTGTTCGGAGTCCCGGATGAGATCCCGGACGTCACGAGGAGTTCCGGAATGGTCCGGAGGTAAAGATTTATATATGGGAAGTCCTATTTTGGCCACCGGAAAATGTTCGGGATTTTTCGGTATTGTACCGGGAAGGTTCTAGAAGGTTCTGGAGTGGGGCCCACCTGCATGGGGGGGCCCACATGAACGTGGGTAGTGGGGGCAAGGCCCCACACCCCTGGTCAAGGCGCTCCAAGATCCCCCCTTAGAAGGAATAAGATCATATCCCGAAGGGATAAGATCAAGATCCCTAAAAAGGGGGGATAGCAATCGGTGGGGAAGGAAATGATGGGATTTCTTTCCTCCCACCTTGGCCAACGCCCCAATGGACTTGGAGGGCAAGAAACCAGCCCCTCCACCCCTATATATAGTGGGGAGGCGCATGAGAGCTTCACCACGAAGTTCTGGCGCAGCCCTCCCCCTCTCCAACTCCACCTCCTCTTGAGTAGTGCTTGGCGAAGCCCTGCAGGATTGCCACGCTCCTCCATCACCGCCACGCCGTTGTGCTGCTGCTGGATGGAGTCTTCCTCAACCTCTCCCTCTCTCCTTGCTGGATCAAGGCGTGGGAGACGTCACCGGGCTGTACGTGTGTTGAACACGGAGGTGCCGTCCGTTCGGCACTAGGATCATCGGTGATTTGAATCACGACGAGTACGACTCCATCAACCCCGTTCACTTGAACGCTTCCGCTTAGCAATCTACAAGGGTATGTAGATGCACTCCCCTTCCCTCGTTGCTGGTTTCTCCATAGATAGATCTTGGTGACACGTAGGAAAATTTTGAATTTCTGCTACGTTCCCCAACAGTGGTATCAGAGCTAGGTCTATTGCGTAGATTCTTTGCACGAGTAGAACACAAAGTAGTTGTGGGCATTGATGTTGTTCAATATGCTTACCGTTACTAGTCCAATCTTGTTTCGACGGTATTGTGGGATGAAGCGGCCCGGACCGACCTTACACGTACTCTTACGTGAGACAGGTTCCACCGATTGACATGCACTTGGTGCATAAGGTGGCTAGCGGGTGCCAGTCTCTCCCACTTTAGTCGGAACGGATTCGATGAAAAGGGTCCTTATGAAGGGTAAATAGCAATTGGCATATCACGTTGTGGTTTTGCGTAGGTAAGAAACGTTCTTGCTAGAAACCCATAGCAGCCACGTAAAACATGCAAACAACAATTAGAGGACGTCTAACTTGTTTTTGCAGGGTATGCTTTGTGATGTGATATGGCCAACAAGAATGTGGTGAATAATATGTGATGTATGAAATTGATCATGTTCTTGTAATAGGATTCACGACTTGCATGTCGATGAGTATGACAACCGGCAGGAGCCATAGGAGTTGTCTTTATTTATTGTATGACCTGCGTGTCATTGAACAACGCCATGTAAATTACTTTACTTTATTGCTAAACGTGTTAGCCATAGAAGTAGAAGTAGTCGTTGGCGTGACAACTTCATGAAGACACGATGATGGAGATCATGATGATGGAGATCATGGTGTCATGCCGGTGACGATGATGATCATGGAGCCCCGAAGATGGTGATCAATGGAGCTATATGATATTGGCCATATCATGTCACAACTATATAATTGCATGTGATGTTTATTATGATTATGCATCTTGTTTACTTAGGACGACGGTAGTAAATAAGATGATCCCTTACAAAATTTCAAGAAGTGTTCTCCCCTAACTGTGCACCGTTGCTACAGTTCGTCGCTTCTAAGCACCACGTGATGATCGGGTGTGATGGATTCTTACGTTCACATACAACGGGTGTAAGACAGTTTTACACAGCGAAAACACTTAGGGTTAACTTGACGAGCCTAGCATGTACAGACATGGCCTCGGAACACGGAGACCGAAAGGTCGAGCATGAGTCGTATAGCAGATACGATCAACATGAAAATGTTCACCGATGATGACTAGTCCGTCTCACGTGATGATCGGACACGGCCTAGTTGACTCGGATCATGTAATCACTTA
>NC_041381.1:594216471-594246442 GCF_002162155.2 Triticum dicoccoides
TCAAAAGACCTTTTGCAAATTATGTCGTACCTCGCGCTTTAGTTCTACTGTTTTAGATATGTTCCTAGAGAAAATATAGTTGAAAGTTGAAAGTAGCAATTATGCGGACAGTAGAAAGCTTATGTCCTTAATGCACCGCTCAGTGTGCTGAGCCCCAAACGTCGTCTGTGGATGTTGCGAACATCGGACATACACGTCTTGATAACTACGTGATAGTTCAGTTAAACGGTTTAGAGTTGTGGCACGAAAGACGTTCTCGAAATGTCACGGAACATATGAGATGTTTCAAGGGCTGAAATTGGGATTTCAGGCTCGTGCCCACGTCAAGAGGTATGAGACCTCCGACGATTTTCTTAGCCTGCAAACTAAGGGAGAAAAGCTCAATCGTTGAGCTTGTGCTCAGATTGTCTGAGTGCGACAAATCACTTGAATCGAGTGGGAGTTGATCTTCCAGATGAGATAGTGATGTTTCTCAAAAGTCATTGCCACCAAGCTGCTAGAGCTTCGTGATGAACTATAACATATCAGGGATAAATATGATGATCCTTGAGGTATTCGCGATGTTTGACACCACGAAAGTAGAAATCAAGAAGGAGCATCAATTGTTGATGGTTGATGAAACCACTAGTTTCAAGAAGGGCAAGGGCAAGAAGGGATACTTCATGAAACGGCAAATCAGCTGCTGCTCTAGTGAAGAAACCCAAGGTTGAACCCAAACCCGAGACTAAGTGCTTCCGTAATAAGGGAACAGCCACTGGAGCAGCATTACCCTAGATACTTGGTAGATGAGAAGGCTGGCAAGGTCGATAGAAGTATATTGGATATACATTATGTTAATGTGTACTTTACTAGTACTCCTAGTAGCACCAGGGTATTAGATACCGGTTCGGTTGCTAAGTGTTAGTAACTCGAAATAAAAGCTACGGAAGAAACGGAGACTAGCTAAAGGTGAGCTGACGATATGTGTTGGAAGTGTTTCCAATGTTGATATGATCAAGCATCGCACACTCCCTCTACCATCGAGATTGGTGTTTGCGTTGAGCATAGACATGATTGGATTATGTCTATCGCAATACGGTTATTCATTTAAGGAGAATAATGGTTACTCTGTTTACTTGAATAATACCTTCAATGGTCTTACACCTAAAATGAATGGTTTATTGAATCTCGATCATAGTGATACACATGTTCATGCCAAAAGATATAAGATAGTAATGATAGTACAACCTACTTGTGGCACTGCCACGTAAGTCATATCGGTATAAAATGCATGAAGAAGCTCCATGTTG
Source organism: Triticum dicoccoides (assembly GCF_002162155.2). Classification (NCBI taxonomy): domain Eukaryota; kingdom Viridiplantae; phylum Streptophyta; class Magnoliopsida; order Poales; family Poaceae; genus Triticum; species Triticum dicoccoides. The sequence goes on from NC_041381.1 coordinate 594,217,761, forward strand.
ATGGATCTTTGGACTCACTCATTTTTGAAAAGTTTGAGACATGCGAACCATGTCTATTGGTATATATGCATGAAGAAACTCCATGCAAATGGACCGTTTTGAACTCACTTGATTTTGAATCACTTGAGACATGCAAATCATACCACATGGGCAAGATGACTGAAAGCCTCGTTTTAGTAAGACGGAACAAGATAGCAACTCGTTGGAAGTAACACATTTTGATGTGTGCAGTCCAATGAGTGCCGAGGCATGCAGTGAATATCGTTATGTTCTTACTTCACAGATGATTCGAGTAGATGTTGAGAATATTTTCTTGATGAAACACAAGTCTAAATTATTGAATGGTTCAAGTAATTTCAGAGTGAAGTAGAAGATCATTGTGACAAGAGGATAAAATGTCTATGAGATGATCATAGAGATGAATATCTGAGTTACGAGTTTTGGCACACAATTAAGACATTGTGGAAATTGTTTCACAATTAATACGGCCTGGAACACCATAGTTTGATGGTGTGTCCGAACATCATAGTTGCACCCTATTGGATATGGTGCGTACCATGATGTCTCTTATCGAATTACCACTATTGTTCATGGGTTAGGCATTAGAGACAACCACATTCACTTTAAATAGGGCACCACGTAATTCCGTTGAGACGACACCGTTTGGAGAAACCTAAGTTGTCGTTTCTTAAAGGTTTGGGGCTGTGACGCTTATGTGAAAAAGTTTCAGGATTGATAAGCTCGAACCCAAAGCGGATAAAATACATCTTCATAGGACACCCAAAACAGTTGGGTATACCTCCTAATTCAGATCCGAAAGCAATATGAATTGTTTCTAGAATCGGGTCCTTTCTCGACGAAAGGTTTCTCTCGAAAGAGTTGAGTGGGAGGATGGTGGAGACTTGATGAGGTTATTGAACCATCACTTCAACCAGTGTGTAGCAGGGCACAGGAAGTTGTTCCCGTGGCACCTACACCAATTGAAGTGGAAGCTTATGATATTGATCATGAAGTTTCGGATCAAATCACTGCCGTACCTCGTAGGGTGACAAGGATACGTACTACTTCAGAGTGGTACGGTAATCCTGTCTTGGAAGTCATGTTGCTAGACAACAATGAACCTACGAGCTATGGAGAAGCGATGGTGGGCCCGGATTCCGATAAATGGCTTGAGGCCATAAAATCCGAGAGAGGATCCATGTATGAAAACAAAGTGTAGACTTTGGCAGAACGGCTCGATGGTCGTAAGGCTAATGAGTACAGATGGATTTCAAAAGGGAAGACGGACAATGATGGTAAATGTCACCATTAAGAAAGCTCGACTTGTCGTTAAGATGTTTTCCGACAAGTTCAAGGAGTTGACTACGATGAGATTTCCTCACTCGTAGCGATGCTAAGAGTCTGTTGGAATTATATTAGCGATTACTACATTATTTATGAAATCTTGCAGATAGGATGTCAAAACATTGTTTCCTCGACGATTTTATTGAGGAAAGGTTGTATGTGATACAACCGGAAGGTTTTGTCAATCCCGAAAGATGCTAATAAGTATGCAAAGCTCCAGCAATCCTTCTAAGGACTGGAGTGAGCATCTCGGAGATGGAATGTATGCTTTGATGATGATCAAAGATTTTGGGTTTGTACAAAGTTTATGAGAAACTTGTATTTCCAAAGAAGTGAGTGGGAGCACTATAGAATTTCTGATGAGTATATGTTGTTGACATACTGTTGATCAGAAATGACGTAGAATTTCTGGAAAGCATATAAGGTTATTTTGAAAGTGTTTTTCAATGGAAAGCCTGGATTAAGCTACTTGAACATTGAGCATCAAGATCTATAAGGATAGATCAAAATGCTTAATAATACTTTCAAATGAGCACATACCTTGACATGATCTTGAAGTTGTTCAAGATGGACCAGTCAAAGAAGGAGTTCTTGCCTGAGTTGTAAGGTACGAAGTTAAGACTTAAAGCTCGACCACGGCAGAATAGAGAGAAAGGACGAAGGTCGTCCCCTATGCTTAAGACGTAGGCTCTTCAGTATGCTATGCTGTGTACCGCACCTGAAGTGTGCCTTGCCATGAGTCAGTCAAGGGGTACAAGAGTGATCCAAGAATGGCTCACAGGACAGCGGTCAAAGTTATCCTTAGTAACTAGTGGACTAAGGAATTTTCTCGATTATGGAGGTGGTAAAAGAGTTCGTCATAAAGGGTTATGTCGATGAAAGCTTGACATCTGTCCGGATAGCTCTGAGTAGAGAGACCGGATACATATAATGGAGCAATAATTTAGAATAGCTCCAAGTAGAACAGTTATTTGGAATAGCTCCAAATAGAGCGTGGTAGCTGCATCTAGGAGATGACATAGAGATTTGTAAAGCACACACGGATCTGAAAGGTTCAGACCCGTTGACTAAAACCTCTCTCACAAGCAACATGATCAAACATAAAACTCATTGAGTGTTAATCACATAGTGATGTGAACTAGACTACTGACTCTAGTAAACTCTTGGGTATTAGTCACATCGCGATGTGACCTGTGAGTGTTAATCACATGGCGATGTGAACTGGATTATTGACTCTAGTGCAAGTGGGAGACTGTTGGAAATATGCCCTAGAGGCAATAATAAATTGATTATTATTATATTTCTTTGTTCATGATAATAGTCTTTTATTCATGCTATAACTGTATTATCCGGAAATCGTAATACACGTGTGAATACATAGACCACAATATGTCCCTAGTGAGCCTCTAGTTGACTAGCTCGTTGTGATCAACCGATAGTCATGGTTTCCTGGCTATGGACATTGGATGTCGTTGATAACGGGATCACATCATTAGGAGAATGATGTGATGGACAAGACCCAATCCTAAGCATAGCACAAAGATCATGTAGTTCGTTTGCTTTGCCAATGTCAAGTATCTCTTCCTTTGACCATGAGAGCGTGTAACTCCTGGATACCGTAGGAGTGCTTTGGGTGTATCAAACGTCACAACGTAACTGGGTGACTATAAAGGTGCACTACAGGTATCTCCGAAAGTATCTATTGTTTTATGCGGATCGAGACTGGGATTTGTCACTCCGTATAAACGGAGAGGTATCTCTGGGCCCACTCGGTAGGACATCATCATGTGCACAATGTGACCAAGGGGTTGATCACAGGATGATGTGTTACGGAACGAGTAAAGAGACTTGCCGGTAACGAGATTGAACAAGGTATCGGTATACCGACGATCGAATCTCGGGCAAGTAAAATACCGCTAGACAAAGGGAATTGTATACGGGATCGGTTAAGTCCTTGACATCGTGGTTCATCCGATGAGATCATCATGGAACATGTGGGAGCCAACATGGGTATCCAGATCCCGCTGTTGGTTATTGGCCGGAGAACGTCTCGGTCATGTCTACATGTCTCCCGAACCCGTAGGGTCTACACACTTAAGGTTCGATGATGCTAGGGTTATAAAGGAAGTTTGTATGTGGTTACCGAATGTTGTTCGGAGTCCCGGATGAGATCCCGGACGTCACGAGGAGTTCCGGAATGGTCCAGAGGTAAAGATTTATATATGGGAAGTCCTATTTTGGCCACCGGAAAATGTTCGGGATTTTTCGGTATTGTACCGGGAAGGTTCTAGAAGGTTCCGGAGTGGGGCCCACCTGCATGGGGGGGGCCACATGAACGTGGGTAGTGGGGGAAAGGCCCCACACCCCTGGTCAAGGCGCTCCAAGATCCCCCCTTAGAAGGAATAAGATCATATCCCGAAGGGATAAGATCAAGATCCCTAAAAAGGGGGGATAGCAATCGGTGGGGAAGGAAATGATGGGATTTCTTTCCTCCCACCTTGGCCAACGCCCCAATGGACTTGGAGGGCAAGAAACCAGCCCCTCCACCCCTATATATAGTGGGGAGGCGCATGGGAGCTTCACCACGAAGTTCTGGCGCAGCCCTCCCCCTCTCCAACTCCACCTCCTCCTGAGTAGTGCTTGGCGAAGCCCTGCAGGATTGCCACGCTCCTCCATCACCACCACGCCGTTGTGCTGCTGCTGGATGGAGTCTTCCTCAACCTCTCCCTCTCTCCTTGCTGGATCAAGGCGTGGGAGACGTCACCGGGCTGTACGTGTGTTGAACACGGAGGTGCCGTCCGTTCGGCACTAGGATCATCGGTGATTTGAATCATGACGAGTACGACTCCATCAACCCCGTTCACTTGAACGCTTCCGCTTAGCAATCTACAAGGGTATGTAGATGCACTCCCCTTCCCTCGTTGCTGGTTTCTCCATAGATAGATCTTGGTGACACGTAGGAAAATTTTGAATTTCTGCTACGTTCCCCAACACTATAGTCCCTTATGTTAAACATAAAATTGTTGCTATTGCACCCATGCATGATAGTCCTATTATCTTTTTGAATTCTCCAAATTACACTATATGGGAGAAGTTTGTGCTTATTAAGGACTATATTGATGGGTTGCATTTTACTACTACACATGATGATTTTGATAGATATAATATGCATGTGCTTGCTGCTCCTACTTGCAATTATTATGAGAGAGGAACTATATCTCCACCTCTATATGTTTCCAACATGATAGAATTGCAAGAAACTTCTTATACTATGCATTGGCCTTTACTTGGTGTGCATGAATTGTTCTTTTATGACATGCCAATGCATAGGAAGAGAGTTAGACTTCGTTGTCGCATGATATATGTTACTTTGTGCTCACTACTAAATTACAAATCATTGTTAATTAAAATTGGCTTTGATATACCTTGGGATCCGGGTGGATTCATTACTTGAGCACTAAATGCCTAGCTTAATGGCTTTAAAGAAAGTGCTGCCAGGGAGACAACCCGGAAGTTTTAGAGAGTCATTTTATTTCTGTTGAGTGCTTTTATATAGTTTAAAAACACAAAAATAAAGAGGGGAACCTAAAAACTTTTCAAAAAGGAAAGTGAAAGTGAGAAAGACAAGCATTGTTGAAGTGGGAGCTAGCCTTGAACTTTGTTCATGCTCACGGAAACTTTGTGAATCTTGATTACAGAAACTTTTCATCAAAAATAATTATCCCCTTGTACAATTCCATTGTATTATAAAAATAATGTGGTAAGGTTTGCCTTTAGGATGTTTACAATGCTTGTTGGTTTGTACGATGCAGGACAGAAACTTTGGCTGTAGTGTGCGATTTTACATTTTTTTTACTGGAACGTCAAACGGTTCTGATTCTTTTTGCACTGTCTTTCTGTACAACTTTTTTATTTTTCCTAATTTTGGTAGAATTTTTGGGGTACCAGAAGTATGGTGAATGTTCAGATTTCTACAAACTGTTCTGTTTTTGACAGATTCTGTTTTTGATGCATAGTTTGCTTGTTTTCACGAATCTATCAGTTTATATCAGTGTATTAAGCCATGAAAAAGTTATATTACAGTAGACACAATGCAAAAACAAAATATGAATTGGTTTGCAACAATACTTAGAGTGGTGATTTGCTTTATTATACTAGCGGATCTTACCGAGTTTTCTGTTGAACTTTTGTGTGGATGAAGTGTCTAAATGAGGAGGTATCGATATGAGGAAAAGGAAGAGAGGCAAGAGCTCAAGCTTGGGGATGCCCGAGGCACCCCAAGTAAATATTCAAGGAGATTCAAGCGTCTAAGCTTGGGGATGCCCCGGAAGGCATCCCCTCTTTCTTCAACAAGTATCAGTATGTTTTCGAATTCGTTTCGTTCATGCATTATGTGCAAGTCTTGGAGCGTCTTTTGCATTTAGTTTTCACTTTTCTTTTATGCACCATGTTGGTATGAGATATTCCTTGGTTGATTTATAGAATTCTCATTGCACTTCACTTAAATCTTTTGAGTATGGCTTTATAGAATGCTTCATGTGCTTCACTTATATCATTTGAAGTTTGGATTGCCAGTTTCTCTTCACATAGGAAACCGCCATTTGTAGAATGCTCTTTTGTTTCACTTATAATTGTTAGAGCGAGGGCATATCTTTTGTAGAAAGAATTAAACTCTCTTGCTTCACTTATATCTTTTTAGAGAGATGACAGGAATTGGTCATTCACATGGTTAGTCATAAAATCCTACATAAACTTGTAGATCGCTGAATATGATATGTTTGATTCCTTGCAATAGTTTTGCGATATAAAGATGGTGATATTAGAGTCATGCTAGTGGGTGGTTGTGGATTGTAGAGACACTTGTATTGAGGTTTGCAAGTCCCATAGCATGCACGTATGGTAACGGTTGTGTGACAAATTTGAAGCATGGGGTGTTTCTTTGATTGTCTTCCTTATGAGTGGCGGTCGGGGACGAGCGATGGTCTTTTCCTACCAATCTATCCCCCTAGGGGCATGCGTAGTAGTACTTTGCTTCGAGGGCTAATAAACTTTTGCAATAAGTATATGAGTTCTTTATGACTAATGTGAGTCCATGGATTATACGCACTTTTACCTTTCCATCATTGCTAGCCTCTTCGGTACCATGCATTGCCCTTTCTCACCTTGAGAGTTGGTGCAAACTTCGCCGGTACATCCAAACCCCGTGATACGATACGCTCTATCACACATAAGCCTCATTATATCTTCCTCAAAACAGCCACCATACCTACCTATCATGGCATTTCCATAGCCATTCTGAGATATATTGCCATGCAACTTTCATCATCATCATATACATGACTTGAGCATTCATTGTCATATTGCTTTGCATCACCGTAAGATAGCTAGCATGATGTTTTCATGGCTTGTCCATTTTTTGATGTCATTGCTACGCTAGATCATTGCACATCCCGGTACACCGCCGGAAGCATTCATCTAGAGTCATATCTTTGTTCCAGTATCGAGTTGTAATATCGAGTTGTAAGTAAATAAAAGTGTGATGATCATCATTATAGAACATTGCCCCATAAAAAGAAAAAAAAGAAAAAAAAGGAAAGGCCAAAGAAGCCCACCGAAAAAAGAAAAAGAAAGAAAAAAAAGAAAAGGAAAAGGGGCAATGTTACTATCCTTTTCCACACTTATGCTTCAGAGTAGCACCATGTTCTTCATATAGAGAGTCTCCTATGTTGTCACTTTCATATACTAGTGGGAATTTTCATTATAGAACTTGGCTTGTATATTCCAACGATGGGCTTCCTCAAATGCCCTAGGTCTTCATGAGCAAGCAAGTTGGATGCACACCCACTTAGTTTCTTTTGTTGAGCTTTCATACACTTATAGCTCTTAGTGCATCCGTTGCATGGCAATCCCTACTCCTCGCATTGACATCAATTGATGGGCATCTCCATAGCCCGTTGATTAGCCGCGTCGATGTGAGACTTTCTCCTTTTTTGTCTTCTCCACATAACCTCCATCATTATATTCTATTCCACCTATAGTGTTATATCCATGGCTTGCGCTCATGTATTGCGTGAGGGTTGAAAAAGCTGAAGCGCGTTAAAAAATAAGAACCAATTGCTCGTCTTGTCATCGGGGTTGTGCATGATGGGGGCATTTTGTGTGACAAAAATGAAGCATGGCCAAACTATATGATTGTGTAGGGATAAGCTTGCTTTGGCCTTGTTGTTTTGAAAAGACATGATTGCTTTATTGGTACACTCGAAGTATTATTGTTTTTATGTCAAATGATAGATCATTGCTTTGAATCACTCATGTCTTAAAATTCATGCCATGATTAGACATATGATCAAGATTATGCTAGGTAGCATTCCACATCAAAAATTATCTTTTTTATCATTTACCTACTCGAGGACGAGCAGGAATTAAGCTTGGGGATGCTGATACGTCTCCGTCGTATCTATAATTTTTGATTGTTCCATGCCAATATTCTTCAACTTTCATATACTTTTGGCAACTTTTTATACTATTTTTGGGACTAACAAATTGATCCAGTGCCCAGTGCCAGTTCCTATCTGTTGCATGTTTTATGTTTCGCAGAAACCCAGTATCAAACGGAATCCAAACTGGATAAAAACGGACGGAGAATTATTTTGGAATATTTGGGATTTTCCGGAGGAAGAATCAACGCGAAACGGTGTCCGGTGTGGCCACGAGACAGGGGGGCGCGCCCTCCCCCCTGGGCGCGCCCTGGACGTGCCCACCCGTAAGGCGGTTGACGCTCTTATTTTGCCGCAAGAAAGCTAATTTTATGAGAAAGATCTGGGCGAAAGATTCACCCCAATCGGAGTTACGGATCTTCAGATATAAAGGAAACGGTGAAGGGGCAGAATCGGAGGACGCAGAAACAGAGAGATAGATCCAATCTCGGAGGGGCTCTCGCCCCTCCCACACCATGGGAGCCAAGGACCAGACGGGAAACCCTTCTCCCATATAGGGAGAAGGTCAAGTAAGAAGAATAAGAAGAAGGGGGCTCTCTCCCCCTTGCTTCCGGTGGCGCCGGAACGCCGCCGGGGGCCGTCATCATCACCGTGATCTTCACCAACACCTCCGCCATCTTCACCAACATCTCCATCACCTTCCCCCCCTCTATCTACAGCGGTCCACTCTCCCACAACCCGTTGTACCCTCTACTTGAACATGGTGCTTTATGCTTCATATTATTATCCAATGATGTGTTGCCATCCTATGATGTCTGAGTAGATTTTCGTTGCCCTATTGGTGGTTGATGAATTGCTATGATTGATTTAATTTGCTTGTGGTTATGTTGCTGTCCTATTGTGCCCTCGTGTCGCGCAAGAGTGAGGGATTCCCGCTGTAGGGTGTTGCAATATGTTCATGATTCTTTTATGGTGGGTTGCTTGAGTGACAGAAGCATAAACCCGAGTAAGGGGATTGTTGCGTACGGGATAAAGGGGACTTGATGCTTTAATGCTATGGTTGGGTGAGGGAGTCCTGGACTAGGGGGTGTCCGGATAGCCGAACTATCATCATCGGCCGGACTCCAAGACTATGAAGATACAAGATTGAAGACTCCGTCCCGTGTCCGGATGGGACTTTCCTTGGCGTGGAAGGCAAGCTTGGCGATACGGATATGTAGATCTCCTACCATTGTAACCGACTCTGTGTAACCCTAGCCCTCTCCGGTGTCTATATAAACCGGATGGTTTTAGTCCATAGGACATAACAACAATCATACCATAGGCTAGCTTCTAGGGTTTAGCCTCCTTGATATCGTGGTAGATCTACTCTTGTAATACCCACATCATCAATATCAATCAAGCAGGACGTAGGGTTTTACCTCCATCAAGAGGGCCCAAACCTGGGTAAAACATCGTGTCCCTTGTCTCCTGTTACCATCCGCCTAGACGCACAGTTCGGGACCCCCTACCCGAGATCCGCCGGTTTTGACACCGACATTGGTGCTTTCATTGAGAGTTCCTCTGTGTCGTCACCAATAGGCTCGATGGCTCCTTCGATCATCAACAACGACGCGGTCCAGGGTGAGACTTTTCTCCCCGGACAGATCTTCGTATTCGGCGGCTTTGCACTGCGGGCCAATTCGTTTGGCCATCTGGAGCAGACCGAAAGCTACGCCCCTAGCCGTCAGGTTAGATTAACTTCACGGCTGACATCCGCGGAGACTTGATCTTCAATGGATTCGAGCCACAACCGAGTGCGCCGCACTGTCACGATGGGCATGATTTAGCTCTGCTGCCGGACAGTGCCCTGGAGGCCGCACACGAGTCCGCTCCGACCCCCGATTCGGAGTCGGCTATGCAGATCGAGGACAGGTGGTTAGACATCGCCTCGGGGGCTGCAACCTCTACGGCGATAGAGCCGAATACTGACCTTGTCCCTTGTGAAGCTCATGACTCCGAGGTGCCGGACTCCTTGCCGGACTCCGAACCTCCCACGCCCCCTTCAGTCGAATCCGATTGGGCGCCGATCATGGAGTTCACCGCTGTGGACATCTTTCAACACTCACCTTTTGGCGACATCCTGAGTTCGCTAAAGTGTCTCTCGTTATCAGGAGAGCCCTGGCCGGACTACGGTTAGGACGGTTGGGATATGGACGACGAAGAAATTCAAGGCCCACCCACCACCCACTTAGTAGCCAATCTCGACGATTTAACCGACATGCTAGACTTCGACTCCGAAGACATCGACGGTATGGACGACGATGCCGGAGACGACCAAGAACCAGCGTCTACTGGGCACTGGAAAGCCACCTCAACTCACGACGTATACATGGTGGATACACCAAAAGGAAGCGATAACGAGGAACAACGGGACGCGGCGAAGGATAATTCCCCCCAAAAACAACAAAAACGGCGACGCAAGCGCCGCCCAAAGTCCCGCCTCAATAACAACGGCACCCATACTGGCCCAGCCGTAGAGTAGGGCGAACCAGTGGACGAGCAACCCATTCCCGGTGAAAACAATAGTCCAGACGATCCCACGCCGGACACATCACCGGAGCATAAGAACCTTCACAGGAGGCTCGTCGCCACTTCAAGGAGCTTGAAGAAGCAAAAGAGGAAGCTCAAAACGGCGGAAGACGTACTCAGAATGAGATGGAGCAAAGTACTCAAGACCGCAGATACACATGGCGATAGTCACCAAGCAAAGAGCTACCCGAAGCGCAAGCTGTTGCCCGAATTTGACGACGAGGTCGTAGAGCCCCCACAGTCAAAAAAGCAAGAGGCCGCCTGGCCGGATAGACGACCAGATAACAGTCTAAAAGCGGCAAGCGGCGCCGCACATACTCCGACACACGATCCAAATAAGGATCCTCACAAAAAGGATGGCCCGGTCAGGTCCATCTATGGGCCAAAAAAGAAGGCTCCAGGAAGCAACACAACCCGCCGAGTGTTCGAAGATAACGGAACACCTAAATACAGGGGCGCCGCACACCCACTATGTTTCACCGACGAGGTACTGGATCATGAATTTCCAGCGGGATTCAAGCCCGTAAACATAGAGGCATATGACGGAACAACAGACCCTGAAGTCTGGATTGAGGATTATATCCTACAATGCATATGGCTAGAGGAGACGATCTCCACGCCATAAAATACCTACCCCTCAAGCTCAAAGGGCCAGCTCGGCATTGGCTCAAAAGCCTCCCAGAAAATACCATCAGAAGTTGGGAAGAGCTTAAGGATGCGTTTCGAGCAAATTTTCAGGGAACTTATGTCCGCCCTCCGAATGCAAACGATTTAAGTCACATAACTCAACAGCCCGGGGAGTCAGCATGCAAATTCTGGAACAGGTTCCTCACCAAAAAGAACCAAATAGTCGACTGTCCGGACGCCGAAGCCTTAGCAGCCTTTAAACATAACGTTCGAGACAAATGGCTCGCCAGACACCTCGGCCAAGAAAAACCAAGAACAATGGCCGCTCTAACAAGCCTCATGACCCGCTTTTGCGCGGGGGAAGATAGCTGGCTAGCAAGATGCAGCACCAGCGACCCGAGTACATCCGAGGTTAGGGATGGAAATGGGAAATCACGACGCAGGAAAGATCATTGTCGGAATAAGGAGAACGGCCCAAATAGCACGGCGGTCAACGCCGGATTCAAAAGCTCTCGGCCGAATAACAAAACACTACCCCTTAAGGACAACAGTGACGAGCTATCCAACCTAAACAAAATCTTGGATAGGATATGTCAAATCCACAGTACCCCCAGGAAGCCTGCAAACCATACCCATAGAGATTGTTGGGTCTTCAAGCAGTCTGGCCGACTTAACGCCGAACACAAGGGGCTCGACACACCAAGCGAAGACGATGACGAATCCCACAAGCAGCAGGCCGGAAAACAGAAGACTTTCCCACTAGAAGTCAAAACAGTGAACTCACTTCATGTGATAAATAGTGCGGCAACTACTAAAACACGCGCCGCATGATCCACCCAAGCAGAGCCCCGAAATTGGATGTCAAACCCAATTACTTTCGACCATCAGGATTACTCCAGAAGTATTCGAAACGCGGGAGGGACTGCTTTGATATTGGATCCCATAATCGACGGACTACAATTCACACAAGTCCTAATGGATGGCGGAAGTGAAATAAACCTGCTATATCAGGACACCATCCGCAGAATGGGGATAGACCCTACCAAAATTCGCCATAGCAACACTTCCTTCAAAGGAGTGACGCCAGGCCCTTATGCCAAGAGTACAGGCTCCGTACTACTAAAGGTTGTGTTCGGTTCAGCCGACAACTTCCGTCGCGAAAAGCTAATCTTCCATATCGCCCCATTCAAAAGTGGCCATCAAGCACTACTGGGACACGAAGCTTTCGCCTGCTTTAACGCAATACCGCATTACGCGTCTCTTACACTCAAAATGCCCGGTCCACGCAGCATAATCTCATTAAAGGGAAACTCCGAGTGTTCCTCGACCACGGAAAACGTGAGACTGCCTTGATAGCCACACATTAATCCAACCTTGCTGATCAAAGCCCCTAAAAACAGGTCATTTAGACCTCCGACACGGTTAGGCGGGTCCGGCATAAATAAACAAGGGGCTTCCCAGCCGCATACCTCCGTACAAGGGGCTGCACGTATAAACAATGAGAGCCAATAAAGCTCAATTTTATTCATCTTCCAAATCATACTCTGTTTTAAATACATTTTTTGCACGATATTTTTTCCAAACTAAGTTCTTCTCTTTTACAGATGAACCACGTGCTACACCCATCCAGGAAACAGCACAACAGAGACACAGGCGCAGACATGCAGCAGGGACCCGTTGCAAGGATTCTTTTCAGATTAAGACCCTGCGTAAACCTTTCTTACTGTCTCTTGTTGATACTCATCCCCCGGTTTCTTACCATAACCGAGGAGGAGGCTGGCGTTTTGGCATCGGCCGCGTCAAAAGTTCTCGCCTGTACCTGGACACTAGGGGCTTAGGGCATTGTTCTGCCCGTTATCATAAAGTCTGAATACCTTAGGGAGTGTTCGGCGTCTCTAGTTAGGCCTTATATGCATCAGCTCCGAATCATGTCTTTGGTCAAATGTTGGGTTTGCCCGGCTCCTGTGTTTTGCTGCCTTACGTTCCGCTCCATCGGCTAACGCGGCACTAGGAGAACTACTGCGATTGTGCCCCGGTTCAGCCGGGCGAGCACCTCAGTAGAGAAAGCCGAAAACTGACTGCCATGATATAGCGAGAGACTGGTCAACCACTCGATCGACTATCGGAATGTTTAGAATTCCTCCGCTTTGACGAAGGACCGCTTCCCAGTCAGGCACACACACGCCCCGAGTTCAGAGAGTGCGGCGCCTCTAGGGGCTATATCGTAGCCCCACCATCGAGCTCCTATGGCTAAGTGAAAGTGATAAAGCATTATAGTCCGGTTGCCTAGTTTGCTATGCTATCACCTCCTTCAAAGGACCAAGACGTTGGATTAAGTGTGAAAATGCACTTTTTTTGCAAACACCCCCGCACCATGTGCGTGGGGGCTGAAGCCAAAGACTGCCATCTTTCAGGTTATAAATACATATACATTAACGGCCGCACAGGAGATATTTCAATACTTGAACGCACAAAGTATAAAAAGTCGTTACATTACAAATATGATCTCTCAAATCATACATGTCATTTGAACATGACATTTTTCGAGCACTGCGACTCTATTAAACAAGCGCCCTGCAGTACTTCCTCAAAATAGTGCTCGGTGGGTAATCGGCTCTCGTCCGAACCCCGGGACACAACATCGGTGGCATTCATCTCCGCCCAGTATGTCTTAACACGGGCAAGAGCCATCCGTGCACCCTCTATGCAGGCCGACTGCTTCATCGCCTTGATATGCGGCACCGCCCCAAGGAATTGCTGCAATAAACCAAAATAACTCTTCGGGTTGGGCCTTTCCGGCCACAGATGAGCCACCGCATCCGTCATGGCAAGTCCGGACAATCTATTCAGCTCAGCCCACTCAGCCAACCGATCAGTCAACGGAGGTGGACGCTCCGGACTATGGAATTGAGACCAAAACAGCTCTTCCATTTCGTGATCCTTCTGACTTCGAAAGTGCCCAACTGCGTTCGCCGCACTCGCCGCCAAATCCAGATAAGGATCCTCCGCACTCCACAACTGGCCCAACTGAGCATACTTCGGATCCATGAACTTCCTACGCAGCAGAAAGGGCTTTCCAACCGCAATGTCTCCGGCCTGACGCAGTTCCTCCTTTATAGCCCGCATTGCAGAACGAGCATCCTTGGCTTCGGCGGTGGCCTTCTTCAGGCCCTCCTGCTCCGCTTGGCGCTCTCTTTCAAGAACCTCATAGCGGCCGGTAGCATCTTTTAATTTCACGGCCATTACGGCCATTTCTTCCCTGCTTCGGCAGTGAGCAGCCTTTTCGGCTTTTAGCTCCTCCGCTGCCTTCAAGGCAGCCGCATCACTTTTTCTGGCTTGGTCCTTGGCTCGAGCAAGCTCCACCGAAGGTCTTCCATAGCAGCGGCACCATTTGCATCAAGCATACATGTTGTAAGGAGTGAGCGTCAGCTCTCTTACCAGGTGACCGCGTAAACACCACCTACCTTGAGACTCGTCAAGTCGTTTATTGACCAGCGTGATGTTCGCATCTGCAACATCGAGTTGCCGCTTCAGTTCAGCAACTCTATCAGTCCGGCTAGCCACCGAACGTTCCGCCACCTGCATAGGAAAGGCGACATTTTGTAGCTGAGATTATGATCCTCGGCACGTTCTCGCTTTCGACAACATACCGAGTCTCAGGGGCTACTATCTATACAGGGCGCACTCTATGTGCAAAACTATCAAAAGGTATGTCATTTTTTGCGTACCTCAAACCCCGTCAGTAAACTTCCGACGGCCTCATGCAACCCGCTCTCAGTGGATGAGATCCTTTCAATCACCGCACTCATTAATGCGCGGTGATCTTCTGAGAGAGACGCCCTCTCGAGCAAACCCTGCAGCTCCACCGGCCGTACTCCAGTGGGTGCCGAACTCCCAGGCCCCGCCAGACTCGGGGAGACCCTCCGTGACGACACCTCAGGGTCGTCCGCCCTGCCTGACGGGGCGGAAAAGGGAGGCGTTTCGCTCTCCATCATCTCCGGACGAAGGTCCCCCGAGGATGAGCTCTGCTGAGAAGGGCTGAGATCCGAACTACAAGGTAAAAACTTCGGTTATCCTTAGAAATAAAATAGGGATGCCCCTTATTATAAAACTTCCCTTTTTTCTACTTACGGCTCGCTGGAGGGCTGATTCCTTTGGGGAGACTGTGCGGCCGGGACTCCTCCCGACACAGGACCTTCCGGTGCGGATTTCTTTCCCCGCTTCGAGGCTTTGGCCTCCGGGTTTTCGGAAGCGGTCCTCTTCTCCCCCTGGAGGGAGGGATTCTTGATTCCCCCCTTACTGAGAGCCTCCTTAACAGAGGTGGTAGTTTTCCTGTTCTCCCCTTCGCCCTCCACCGAAGGCGCTACCTCCAACATTTTGATTAACACGGGATCCGGCGTGGTCTCAGGGAGGGGGGCCGGACACCGTATCAGTTTTGCTTGCGCTATCCACTCCTGTTCAAAGGATAACTGGTTAAAAGGCAAATCCATGATAAATAAATGGATGATATGTCCGATCACAGGGCTATTTACTTGAATATCCGGGCGATTGCAGCTTAGGCCAGCGTCCTCGGTCAAGTCCGGACACACTTCTTGTGATTCGAAGAACAGTTTGTACATCTCCACGGGTTTTGTACCCATAAAGTGTTGGAGAGCTTGTGGTCCCTCCGAATTGAATTCCCACAGGCGGAGGGGGCGACGTTTGCAGGGCAGAAGATGCCGAATCAGCATAACCTGCGTCACTACGACCAGATTGATCTCCTTCTCTTGGAGGTCTCGAATCCGGCCCTGCAATAAGGGTACGTCCTTGGACGGCCCCCAGTCGAGCCCTTTGTTGACCCACGATGTCAGCCATGGTGGAGGGCCCGGGCGAAAGGCGGGCGGCGGCCTCTGCCTGCTGCCCCTGGGAGCGGTGATATAGAACCACTCCTGTTGCCACAAATCGAGCTCCTCCTGAAAAGAGCCCTCGGGCCATGGAGCATCGGCCCTCTTGCTTATAACCGCCCCGCCGCACTCTGCCTGACGCCCCTCAATCATCTTCGGCTCCACATCGAAGGTTTTGAGCCACAAGCCAAAGTGAGGGGTAGTGCGGAGGAAGGCTTCGCAGACGACAATAAATGATGAGATGTGGAGGATAGACTCCGGAGCCAGGTCGTGGAATTCTAGCCCATAGTAAAATAGGAGCCCCCTCACGAAGGGATCCATCGGGAAGCCTAAACCCCGACGGAGGTGAGACACGATCACGACACTCTCGCCAGGCTCAGGGGTAGGAATGACTTGCCCTTGGGCAGGCAACCTATGTGAAATCTCGTAGGTTAGGTACCTGGCGTCTCTCAGCTTTAGCACGTCCTCTTCCGTGACGGAGGAGGGCATCCACCGGCCTTGTAGGTTAGAGCCGGACATTGTCGAAGGTCCGAAGCACCCGAATCTGGAGCCCTGGGTGTTGGAACTCGGGGCGAGGGGCGGATTCGATTGAGGATTGAAGAAAAGGAACGGGCCTTGGTCTCATTATAAAGAGGGAGAATACCAAGAGCCGTCCCGTGACCGTTTGGAACTCGCCTTCGATGGAGGGGGCATGGCAACGGGCGCGGTTGGGTTACCCACGTCCGTATTGATGAGAATCCCGAAATAAGGGGAACATGATCTCTGCTTCGACAAGACGTGCCAAGGAAACCGCTTCGCTAAACGCGCTGAGGTGGTATAATAAAAACGATTCAAGTAAAGGCTTGGTTGTGGTATAACGTCACGCCACGAAATACGTCAGCAGATTGAACTTGTGTTAATATTATTCTCTCTACGGTGGAATGTGGAATTTATTTTGCAGAGCCGGACACTATCCTGGTGTTCACAATCTTCTATAAATTATTCGGAGGAGGAACCCACCTTGCAATGCCGAAGACAATATGCGCGCCGGACTCCTGTCATTGAAGCCTGGTTCAGGGGCTACTGAGGGAGTCCTGGACTAGGGGGTGTCCGGATAGCCGAACTATCATCATCGGTCGGACTCCAAGACTATGAAGATACAAGATTGAAGACTCCGTCCCGTGTCCGGATGGGACTTTCCTTGGCGTGGAAGGCAAGCTTGGCGATACGGATATGTAGATCTCCTACCATTGTAACCGACTCTGTGTAACCCTAGCCCTCTCCAGTGTCTATATAAACCGGATGGTTTTAGTCCGTAGGACATAACAACAATCATACCATAGGCTAGCTTCTAGGGTTTAGCCTCCTTGATCTCGTGGTAGATCTACTCTTGTAATACCCACATCATCAATATCAATCAAGCAGGACGTAGGGTTTTACCTCCATCAAGAGGGCCCGAACCTGGGTAAAACATCGTGTCCCTTGTCTCCTGTTACCATTCGCCTAGATGCACAGTTCGGGACCCCCTACCCGAGATCCGCCGGTTTTGACACCAACATTGGGTTTTACCTTAATGAATCTTTAGTAGTTGCGGACGCTTGCTAGAGTTCCAATCATAAGTGCATATGATCCAAGAAGAGAAAGTATCTTAGCTTATGCCTCTCCCACATAAAACTTGCTATCGGCCTAGTAACTTAGTCAATTGCTTAGGGACACTTTCATAACTCCTACCACCACTTTTCCACACTCGCTTTATTTACTTTATTGCATCTTTATCTAAACAGCCCCTAGTTTTTATTTACACGTTCTTTATTATCTTGCAAACTTATCCAACAACACCTACAAAGTACTTCTAGTTTCATACTTGTTCTAGGTAAAGCGAACGTCAAGCATGCGTAGAGTCATATCAGTGGCCGATAGGACTTGAGAGAGTATTTGTTCTACCTTTAGCTCCTCGTTGGGTTTGACACTCTTATTTATCGAAAGAGGCTACAACTATCCCATATACTTGCGGGTTATCACCTACCGCTCCGCGCACGATATCTGCCTCGCCCGCTGGCAGTACCGACAGTGGGTGGCGGAGAAGGCGGCCGCCGGCAAGGGAGAAGCCGACACGTCTGTGGGCGCCGCCGGTAGTGAGGAAGAGTAGTGCACGGTAGGTCGCCGCCGCTTGTGCCCCAGGAAGGCCGTCGCTCCTCCCCTCCCATCGACGCCAAACTTGGTGGGCTCACCATCTTCGTCCGATTAGTCGCTTGGCGCCGACGTGCAGGCGAACAACTTCAGTTCCCGGGGCTCCGGAGGAGGAGGTTACTGAGGCGGAGCTGGAGAGCGCCGTGTCGGAAGTGGAGACGGTGAAGCTTCAGTTCTCGGGGCTGATGGCCGACACAGGGAACATGCGCTGCCGTGCCGGCAACCATTTAGATTAGGTATTAATTATATCTTTAGAGTCGGACTAGCACCCCTTTAATGTAAATATAATGAAATCTGTCATGTTTATATGAAATCCGGTCGCGTTTATATAAAATCCGTCATGTTTATATGGAATACGGACTTATTTGCACGAATTTCATCCGGTTTATTAAAAAAGAGTTTTAAATATATGCTGCTAGCGTTGGATGTCGTCCTCCTGCATCCGTGTCCGCGGACTGGTTCCAATTCCTGTCTGCGGACCGATGCGGAAGGATTTTTACGGGTTGCCATTAGAGATGCCCTAACCCAACGTTTCCGGCCATTCTGCACGTACCTCCATTAGAGCATCTCCAGCCATTGGCCCCCTAGGGGGTGCCTAAAATCAGCACCTGAGGGCGAGCCGGCGCAAAAAAACATCCTGGGGGCGAGTTGGCCCCGAGTCGCCGGCCCCAGGGCCGCCCCCAGGCGTGTCTGGTTTAAAAAAAAACAAGTTCGGCGAAGTTCGGTTAAACACGGCTAAATTTCGGCAAACTTTGGCATATATTGTTTGCGACGCGTTACATTGCAAATATAACTAAAATATCACTGAAAGCGGAGTAGTCGTTGTCGTCATCGCCGCCGTCGTCGTCGGCCTTCTCGTCCTTGACGCGGCCGTCCCTACTGGACCCCTGCCCGACGTCGCCATGGCGGACTGGTGGCCCTGGCGGCGCTGCTCGAAGCGTCGCCGGACGGCGATCTGGCGCTCCCGCTCCATCCTCACGAAGTCCTTGCGCGCCCATTTCAGGGCCGCGTCGTCATCGAGCTCCACGTCGTCGGGCTCCGTCTTCACGGCGGGGAGCCCCGGCTCCGTTTTCATCGGCGCGAGCCCCGGCTCCGTCTTTGGCTTGACGAAGCACGGAGGAGCTGACGAGGAGGCGCGCCGGCCGCCCTCGTTGATGATGATGCCGGTGCTGCGAGTGCGCCGTCTCCGCCGCGGGTTCGGCCTTGACGCCGAGCAGCGCCGGAGAGCCGGAGGAGTGGGAGGAAGATCGCGACGAGGAGTGGGAGGAGGAAGACGAGGAAGTGACGAACCTCTTGGGCATCCATTGCCCGGTGCGTCGGCGGTTGGCCGGGGGCGGCCGGGGGAGGGTATGCCAGCGGCGGGTCGTTGCCGCCCTCAAGGTGCGCCAGCATGCCCTCGAGCGTACGGCCGGGGACGCCCCACCACATGCGGAGCCCGTCGCTGTTCTTCGTGCCGCCCATCACCGGCGCCCCGTTGGTGGATGCCAGCCGCTGCTCCTGACGGCGCTCGAAGTACCCCGCCCATGCCGCGTGGTTGTCGGCGGCGTACTGGGGGAGGGCGAGCTGCTCGTCGGCGAGGAAGGCGCGCACGAGCTCGACCTTGGCGGCGAAGTAGGGCGGGTGCGCCACGGCGTCGAGCAACAGGGGAACGGGCACTCCCCCGTTGCTGAGCCTCCATCCCGTCGGCCCGGCGCGCATGTCCGGCGGCGCCGGGTTGTTGGCCTCGAAGAGGAGCCAGGACTCCAGTTTCCGGAGCGAGCGGCGGCCGAAGCCATTGGCCGCCGCAGCGTCGCCGGGGAAACGTGCGGCCATCGAGCGCGCGGGAGAGGGAGAGGGAGGGAGGGCTCGGCGGTGGCGCACGGGAGATGGAGAGGAACGACTCGGCGGCAGCGCACGGGAGAGGGAGAACTCGGCGGCGAGGGCTGGTGTGGCCAGAGGCGAGGGAGGTCACCGGCTTAAATAGCCGTGCCCCGTGTGTACGCGTGGCAGGAGGGGAGGCGTCGCCGCGCCGCCCCGTGACGCGCCGCCCATGAGGAATCAATGGCAAGGCTCACCGGCGGCGACAGCGCGGCAGCCTTAACACTGGTTCCCGCGGGAACCGAGGCGATGAGGGCGACGAAACGCCCGTCTCGCTGACTCGGCGGGCCCGCGGCTGCTTCGCGCCAAAACCACTCGCCCCGGCGCCCCCTGGCGCCCCCCAGCGCGCCTGGTTCGGCCTGGGTCTGCCGGCGCTGATTTCGGCCCAGACCGGCGAAAATCGGGCTCCTGCAGACGTGACTGGGCCGTTTTTTCGGCACCGACGCGAAAAAATCGCCTGGTGAGGCCGTTTTGAGGGCGCGGCTGGAGATGCTCTTACTCCCGGTGTTAAAATGTTGGAGACAAACAACGTCAATCTTCTCCACGTTTGTGTGTCTATTTGTTTGTTTAGTTGCAGATACTAATCCTGTCCCGGGTATTCAGAGATTCGGCCGATCACTTTCCCTTTTGTTGTTTACCACGGATTACGTTTGTTAATGGAATCGTGGCTCAGTTTGTCCCCATCTCCAGCCAAGTGGCGCAGATCTAATCTAATCTCAGCGTTTTTGCCCTTTTCCCCAATATTTTTGGCCCGTAATCCGCCCCCATGCACCCCGAATTTCCCACCTGGTGCTCGTCAGCAGAGCCTGACCGCCCGGCCGTTTTGACCGGCGCGGCACCATGCAGCAACAGCACGTAGCAAGCTGCCGGCCAGAGCGCGCGCGCCGGCTGCCGTGGCACCGACAGGCGACAGCCCAGGCCGCAGCCCAACCGCACGCAACGAATAGACCGACGTGCGCCGAACTCCTTGGCCTCGCTACGTACCGCGCCCACGCACGTTGATCTCATCACGCCAATTCGGCTCCGAAGCAGCGGCGAAGCGTCCATCCAAACCCGGCACCGGCTCCGCTGCTCGTTTCGGTTCACCACGGCCGGGCGGGCGGGTCGGTCGTGTGTGCGCCTGTGCGCGTCTCGGGGCGCCAAAGAAGCGTTTTTTATTCGGCCGGGTCGGGCGGTAGGGGGGGTCGACGCGGCGGTGGCGAGGGGCGGACGAGGCTACAAATAAACAAAGCGGGGGAGGGGGAGCTCGTATCGTATCCCTGAGCGAGAGCGAGCGAGCGACGTGGTGAGCTGTTCTTCCCCCCTCCCCCCTTCGTGGCCTGCTGCTCTGCGTGCTCTGGCGGGTGCGTCCGTCCGTCCTCCAGGGGGCTATTAAGGGTGTCCAGCTGCTGCCCTCTATGAGCGGGTAAAGCGGCGCCGAGGAGGAGCAGGAAGAAGCGCCATTCTTCGTTGGCTGAGAGTTCTTGGCTGCTGCTGCTGCTGCTGTCTGTCGGAGGTCGGCGAGGTCGGGTGGCAACAATGGCGCCATCGTTCTGGGGGAGGGAGGCGAGGCTGAGCGACGGGGGCGGCGGGACGCCGGTGGTGGTCAAGATGGAGAACCCCAACTGGTCCATTTCGGAGATGGAGCAGGAGGCGGTGCCGGGGTCGCCGGCGGGGCTGGCGGCCGGCAAGGCCGGGCGCGGCAAGAACGCGCGCCAGATCACCTGGGTGCTGCTCCTCAAGGCGCACCGCGCGGCGGGGCGCCTCACGGGCGCGGCCTCCGCGGCGCTCGCCGTCGCCGCCGCCGCGCGCCGGCGGGTGGCGGCGGGCCGGACGGACGGCGACGCCGCTCCCGGGGAGAGCACGGCCCTGCGCGCGCGCTTCTACGGCTGCCTCAGGCTCTTCGTCGTGCTCTCCATGCTGCTGCTCGCCGTCGAGGTGGCCGCCTACCTCCAGGGCTGGCACCTCCAGATGCCCGAGATGCCCGAGATGCCGGGCCAGCTCGCCATGGACGGCCTCCTCGCCGTCGACGGGCTCGCCGCCGCCGCCTACGCCGGCTGGATGCGCGTCCGCCTCCAGTACATCGCGCCGCCGCTGCAGTTCCTCACCAACTCCTGCGTCGTGCTCTTCATGATCCAGAGCGTCGACCGCCTCATCCTCTGCCTCGGCTGCCTCTGGATCAAGCTCAGGGGCATCAAGCCCGTGCCCATCGCCGCCGACAAGGACGACGTCGAGGCCGGCGAAGAGGACTTCCCCATGGTCCTCGTGCAGATGCCCATGTGCAACGAGCGAGAGGTAAGCCCAAGCTCACTCTGCTTCTTCCCCTATCGATCTTGAGCTGCAATTGGAGCTCCATGATACGAATAGGACAGCCTAAATTCCAGTTCAGGTAGAGTGGGGAAGATGCTACCGTCTGGGTATGTGTAGACTACATTTTGTTCGGATCTTTGTCCCGAGCTCTCCAACCACAACTCTGATGCTCTCTGACGTTGATGTGTTCGTACTTCATATGAATCTCACACCACCAACAACAAACTCCGTGATTTGCTTTACAAAAGGCCGAATTTGGTTTGCGGTTGGGATTCATATCATCTCTACTTTCTTTAAGGCACACTCATTAATCCAAATCTCGGACTAGAAGTTTGTCGTCACCGGTCACCAGATAATAATTGAGGAGGCATGTGATTGGAGATCAAAGTGTCAAGCTATAGCGCACTACTTAATTTGGGAAGTGACTAAGAAAATATACTAAAATTCAATCAACTACTAGTACACTTCCTTTGGGAAAATCTTATGGGTAATTTGTTGTTGTAAAAGAACACCAGTCCAATTCAGTTAGTAACTTATTTCATTTGGATGTCTGCAGGTCTACCAGCAATCCATTGGCGCAATTTGCGCTCTCGACTGGCCAAGGTCAAACTTCTTGGTGCAGGTGCTGGACGACTCCGATGATGCCACCACTTCGGCGCTCATCAAGGAGGAGGTTGAGAAATGGCAGCGGGAGGGCGTGCGCATAGTATACAGGCACCGGGTGATCCGGGACGGCTACAAGGCTGGAAACCTGAAATCAGCAATGAACTGCAGCTATGTGAAGGACTATGAATACGTTGTCATCTTCGATGCTGATTTCCAGCCACAGGCGGATTTCCTGAAGCGCGCCATGCCCCATTTCAAGGTTTGACTCGACTGAACAATTCTTACCGATGTAGTTGTATCGCTGCTTCATTTATCTGGCAATCGATCCTATCGGTTATGTTTCTCTGACAAAACTCAATGTGCAACCTCCAGGGGAAGGACGATGTTGGGTTGGTTCAGGCAAGATGGTCTTTCGTAAACAACGATGAGAACCTGTTGACTAGATTACAGAACATAAATCTGTGCTTCCACTTCGAGGTGGAGCAGCAAGTGAATGGAGCATTTCTCAACTTCTTCGGGTTCAATGGGACTGCCGGAGTGTGGAGAATCAAGGCTCTTGAAGACTCCGGCGGCTGGATGGAGAGGACAACGGTGGAGGACATGGACATTGCTGTCCGAGCACATCTCAAGGGATGGAAGTTCCTCTACCTGAATGATGTCGAGGTACTGGCACAAATTTCCCTATGACTTATGCAGAGTTGACCTTTGCATAGAGATTAAAGAGTCATAAAACTTAACTTTTGTAACTTTCCTTTCAGTGCCAATGTGAGTTGCCAGAATCATATGAAGCATACAGAAAGCAGCAGCACAGGTGGCACTCAGGTCCCATGCAGCTGTTTAGACTCTGCTTTGTGGACATTATAAAATCCAAGGTATGAGACGTTTTCTGATGACGCACTATGAAAGTTAAAATGTCCAGCCATGGTTTATTCAGTAAAATGTAGTTTTCTGGAAACATGTTTTGGATTTATAGGTTAAAACATCAAGTAAAATGCTTTTGTATAATTGTTTGACGAAGTTTAATTTATTTACATTTGCTCCTTTATACTCAAGCAGCCATCAATTTCCACAATAATCCTTTTCAGTTCACTTGAAGTAGAAGTATTGACATATCCACAATTCATGGCAGCACATCTTTTGTTTTTATCTTTGTCCCCTTGATTGTATTCTAGCGCCATTTTGTAGTGTGTAGTCTAATGCTTGTATGGACAATTGGCCTAACAATGCTGCTTGCTTTGTGCTGCAGATTGGATTCTGGAAGAAGTGCAACCTGATATTCCTATTCTTCCTCCTCCGCAAGCTCATCCTGCCCTTCTACTCATTCACCCTCTTCTGCGTCATCCTCCCCATGACAATGTTCGTCCCCGAGGCCGAGCTTCCCGCATGGGTCGTATGCTATATTCCAGCAACAATGTCCATCATGAGCATCCTGCCATCCCCAAAGTCCTTCCCGTTCATCGTCCCGTACCTCCTCTTCGAGAACACCATGTCCGTGACCAAGTTCAATGCCATGATCTCCGGGCTGTTCCAGCTCGGCAGCGCCTACGAGTGGGTGGTGACCAAGAAGTCGGGCCGGTCCTCCGAGGGCGACCTCGTGGCCCTCGTCGAGAAGCACACCGTGCAGCAGCAGCAGCGGGTCGGGTCGGCGCCGGACCTCGCCGGGCTGGCGGCCAAGGACTCGTCGCTCCCCAAAAAGGACGCCCCCAAGAAGAAGCAGAAGCACAACAGGATCTACCGGAAGGAGCTGGCGCTGTCGTTCCTCCTGCTGACGGCGGCGGCCCGCAGCGTGCTGTCGGCGCAGGGCATCCACTTCTACTTCCTCCTGTTCCAGGGCGTCTCCTTCCTCGTCATGGGCCTCGACCTGATCGGCGAGCAAGTGGAGTGATGTTTTTACAGCAACCGAAGATCGTTACGACGGCGGTTATTTTTCGTACTTTGCAGGCATCAGAGGAGCCCTCTGTAAAGGGAGGCAACGTTTGATGCTTGTGTGATGCTTACAGGAGGAAGCTCGCTCGCTCTCTCTGATCCCTTGCCTGCCCTAGGGTGGGGGTCTGAGGCATACAAACTGAAATGTGGAGAATGTAGATAGATATAGCTCTGGATCATCATCATCATCAACAAAAAAGCCTGGGAGACGCTTTTATTCTTTCGGGCCGTCGAAATTCTTTTGTAAGAAACAAGAAATCAAAAACCTGTTGGGTGGGTGGGTGGGTGCCTAGATGACGGGTGGTCCTTTGTTCCTTGTTGACAGACTTTACCTTCAAAAAAATGAAGATAATACTTGTTTTCGCCTTGTACTTTTTGCCACGATCAATCAATTAATTATCAGAGATACATGTTCAGTTCTTCACCTCTTCTGAATGATAGTACTAGCTTTGTATGGGGAAGCTATGGAAGATTAGCCGGCAGCTTCACAAATGGAGGCTGGCTGTTGAATGAACGAGTGAATGAATATACGGGGGACCGGGTTCCATGCTGTCTTTGTTTGGCCCTGTCATGTGCACTGGCATGGGACATATTCGTTGCTTGTTTGTTTGCTTGTTTCTTTGATTTGTGTCGCTATCGGCGAGAAGGACGTGTACCCCCGGGCTTGTCCCTGGGCTTGGCTTGGAGAGCAGTCCATGTGGAGGCGCACAGGGACTCACAGTGCTAGTAGGCGTTCTTGGACTGTTGCCTGACGTACGGTGCATGTTCTTGCCTGGCTTATCTTCCAACTGGCGAACTGGGATCAGAAACTAACTAACCACTTCTCGGTCGGTCAGTCAGCTGCCTTTTTTTTTTTGAAACAAGGCAAAAGATTTGCCATTTTCATTGATTAAGGGAGAAGGTTTAAGACAAACGACCGCAAAGCGGGAGACAAATATCTACTCTCGCGGCATTACAATACTCAAGTGGATGGCACCGGCAATAGCCCAAAGATGGGCCTCCTCTTTTATCTTCGCGATGAGCATCATCGTCGTAGCGGCGATGTTACGGAAAACCCTTTCATTACGCTCTTCTCAAATCTCCCAAGACATGAGCATGAACAAGGAGGCGATAGCCTTTCTCTTATCTCCACGCTCAACCACATTATTAATCCTCCATTCTCGAACCGAAACCTCATTTCGCCAGCTCCTCACCACATCACCATGTATACCAAGCTATGTTGCAACCTCGATCCAGACACGCTGGGAGAACCTGCATTGGAAGAGAAGGTGTGCTGCGGTTTCCTGGACTTGCTTGCAAAGCGGGCAGAGGTTGCAGTTCGGCCATCCACGACGGTGCAATCGATCAGCTGTCCAAACTCTGTTTTGAATTATCAACCAAGCAAAAAAATTGCATTTCGGAGGGGCCCAACCCTTCCAAACAGCAGCAGGCATGATGCTTGTCGTGTGTCCCGCAAACTGCGCCATATAGGCCGTCGACGCCGAGTATTCTCCATGAGACGTGAACTTCCATAGGATAGTATCATGCGCAACATTGTCGAGAGTAACAGAGGATAGCTTTTCCCATAGCAAGGCGAACTCCTGAATATGCTCCATGGTGAGCCCATGATGGGTATCAATCTGACTAACCCAATAATTGTTGAGGAGAGAGCTTTTTGGACCGAGGTAGATTTCTTTTTTGAGAGGTCAAATATCTTTGGGGCAATATCTTTGGGTCTCATGCCGTTCAGCCAAGATGATTCCCAGAACTTCGCCTTACATCCGTTTCCAACACTAACCGTGGTGGCTGCCGCAAACAGGTCTCTATCATCATCATTGCACGGTGTTCCCGTCCCAGCCCAAGTCTTGGGGGGGTCAGCCCACTCATACCAAAGCCATCGCAGACGAAGGGACGTAGCAAACTTCTCAGGGTTGAGGATGCCCAAACCACCGAAGATCTTCGCTTGCAGACGAGATCCCAGTTGACCTTACATTTTCCGCCGGTCACTTTATCGCAACCCGCCCAAAGATAGGCACGCCGCAAGCTATCAATCTTCTTCCTCACTTCCACCGGCAATTCCAGGGGCGTGATATGATATATAACAATGGCGGTAAGCACTGCCTTGACCAAGACAACCCGGCCTGGCACGGCCACATGTTTGGCAACCCAAGGTGGTAGTTTCCCCGCAACTTTATCTTCTAAGAACTGTCGTCCGGTTCCTTGTGTATTCACCTTGGTCCTCTTTCATGATCTGTCATATTCACATTCCAACTCACCGTACGTACCTAGCTACCCCTCCCCAGTCAGCCTGAAGCTCTTTTTTCTCTGTATCAGCACGGACACGGGCTCTTTGCTGCTGATCGTACCGATGCTGAACCGTGGGAGAAGAATTACGTCCACGGGTGGAGTGTTGTTGCACGCATGTTTTGTTTGGAAATGAGTTTTGTTTGTGTGTGGAGGATGCTACTACTACGTGATACGGGTGGCGGTCGTGGTCATGGGCGCCGGGTGCGGGAGACAGCGCACGTTACGAGGAGAGGAAAGAGACCTCTGCCTCCCTCCCCGTCAGTCAGTCGCTCTCGGGATCGATCGATCTAGCGAGCAGCGAGACCACCGGGCGCGCGGGCAGGGTCGGCATCGGCGGATAAAACATCGCTCCGGAGCTGCAGTTCCCTTGCACATGTCTCCGCGAGGCAAGGACCCGCCACCGATACCATCCGGCCGATCCCACGGTCGCACTCGCCCGTGTCATCTTGGCGCACGGCGCGGGTACGTGACATGACATGCCATGCCATGCCGCCGCGCGCGAGGGGGGAGCGCCCCTTTTCTTCTTGGTTCGGCCGGCGCGGCGTGGTGCAAGCTCGCCTAGTCGCGCCCGCCGTCTGTCCGCGCAAGCGGTACGAGGCTCTCGTCTCTCACCGTCGGCGTCGTCCGGCGTAGGACTCTGGTGCGCGCGGTTAGCCCAACGCACGCACGCACGGGTACCACGTGGTACTACATGCCATGCCACCGCTCGCCTCGTCGCGCCCCGTCTGTGCAAGTAGTACGAGGTCTGCCACCGTCGCCGTCGTCCGGCGCGGGACTCTGGTGCGCGGACTAGCGCGCCACCGTCTGTGCAAAGCAGTACGAGGTCGGGCACCGTCGCTGTCGTCCGGCGTAGGACTCTGGTGCGCGGACTAGCGCGCCGCCATCCGTGCAAACAGTACAAGGTCTGGCATCGTCTCCGTCGTCCAGCGCAGAAATCGGGTGTGTGGACTGCCCGCCATTGTCCGTGCAAAGCAATACGAGGTCTGGCATCATCGCCGTCGTCCAGCGCAGAACTCTGGTGCGCGGACTGCCCACCGCCGTCCGTACAAGTAGTACGAGGTCTAGCACCGTCGCCGTCGTCCAGCGCAGCGCAGGACTAGCCCACCGCCGTCCGTGCAAAGCAGTACGAGGTTTGCCACCGGCGCAGGACTCTGGTGCGCGCATGACTAGCCCGCCGCACGTACCGTACGGGTACAACATATAACATGCTAGTACTACATGTCATGCCGCCGCGTGCGAGGGGGAAGCGCTCCCTTTCTTGTTCGTTTGGCCGGCGCGGCGTCGTACGAGCTCAGGTGCTGCCGCCGTCCGTGTAGGCGCCCGGCCGGTCGGTTGGAGGCAGAAATCACATATTTGAGCTGAGGGCAAAATCAAATCACAATCTAACATGACATCGAAAACATTTCACATAACAGACATTTTTGTGCGGCGTCCTACAGCCGAACGCTGCACTGAACTATGCAGCGCCTTAGACTCAGGCGTCGCACCCCCGGCCAGCGTGGCAGCCCGGGGCCAGGTGCGGCCTCATAGCCAGCCGTGCAGCGCCTAAGTGTTAGGCGCCACACTTGTAATGTGCAGCGCCTAGCGCTTAGACGATGCACAGTGACTTAAGCCGCATCGGGCCAGCCCTCCCAGGCAGTTCTTCCCCTCTCCAGGAAGTTGTTTTCTGGACAGAGAGCAGCGGTGG
>NC_041381.1:594246726-594305407 GCF_002162155.2 Triticum dicoccoides
CGTGGATTCGATCTTCAATCCCTCCTACTAGGTAAACTCCTCCGTTCCCTTTCTTTTCCTCCGTAAATTTGTTGTCATTTAAGAGATCTGTTCAAGATTTGGTGGAACCCTTGATTTGATTGATTAGCTTGATTTAGGATGATGTAGTAATAGTGATATATATGAGATGCCCTAGGATGTGTAGTAATATATATGTTGTTAGTGAAACCCTAGATTGTTTAGTTTTTTAGATATATATGAGATGCCTATTTTTGTAGACATATATGTGATGTTTAGTTTTTTGTAGATATATATTAGATGTTAAGTTTTGTAGACATATATGTGATGTTTAGTTATTTTTAGATATATATTAGATGTTGAGTTTATTTGAAATATGAGATGTTGAGTTTTTTTGAGATATATATGAGACTTTACAATCATTTATTCATTGTGCGAGAAGAACATGTTGATATTATTGTAGTCGAACACATATGAGATGTTTAGTGTATACCGATATTTGAGATGAAAATGAACTCATATATGTTTATTGTTTGAACTTTGTAAGGATGGTTTGGCTTCTCGAGGATGCCTATGACACACGACACTGGGCCTACATGATTCGTGAGAAGGAGATGGTAATAATGAGTACTCTAAATATTTTGCAAATTTGCCTTTAGTTGAAATTGACATGCCCTAAGATTTGCCATTACTTGTTTTTTGCAGAAGCTTGAACCTCTGAAGATTAGGTATCATGGGGTCTCTGGCCCTGCCATGTCCTACAATGAGCGGTACACACCGTACATCCAGCAGGCAGGACTCCTCGCGTGGATTCAGTTGGTCAGCCGGTCTACGCCGAACCTCAACGCTCCACTGGTGACCTCTATTGCTGATCGGTGGAGGCCGTAGACACACGGTTTCCATCTTCGGACTGGGGAGATGACCGTGACGCTCGAGCATGTCGCCTTGATCAACCGGCTTCCTATCGACGGGAGGCCTCTATGTATGAGCACTGATTCCGATGGGTGGCGCGAGCAGATGATTGCTCTTATCGGTATGGCTCCTACCGAGTCTGAGGCTGATGTAGAGGAGGGAGAAGAGCAGAAGGAGGAGGAAAGGAAAGCAGCCGGAGCCGCTTTCACGTGGATTCAAGCAAACTTTGCGCATTGCCCTGCGGATGCCACTGATGATGTGATACAGACACATGCTCGTGTCTATATGTGGTACGTTGTCTCGAGGATTTTGTTTCCTGACTCGACAGGCAAGAACGCTCCATGGATGTGGCTGAAGGCATTGACCGTCTTCGATAGCGGATGGAGCTGGGGTTCAGCGACTCTTGCTTACTTGTACCGACAGGTACTTGGTTTCTTTTGCTATCAAGTCATCTCTTATTAGCAATGCAACCTTGTTGTCAAGTTAATGTTGTTTTCTTTCATGTGCAGCTGGATGATGCGTGTTGCAGGATCACAGATAGGGCAGGCATTGGTGGTAATATGCTTATGCTTTCTGTATGGAGCTGGGAGCGTCTGCCTGTTGGACGCCCGAAGAGCGTCATGTTTAAACCTTGGGATGAAGATCGCGAATTACGGCGCCCCACTTGGGCTTACAAGTGGGATGTGGTATCCGAGATGACGAACGGTGTCAACCTCATGTACCAAAAGTACATTGCCGAGTTGGACACGATTACGCCTGAGCAGGTAAGGAGGTCATTACTTCAGTCATTTCTCATGCTTGCCTGAAAATAGTCATCAATTCTGCATTGTTGCCCTATTTCATAGGTGGTATGGCAGCCATATGGCGCGGGTGAGAGCTTTGGGTATACCGAGGAGTTCCGCATCAACCCGATGTGCTTGCGAGATAAGGATCTATGGCTTATGCGGTGCCCACTGATATGCAACTGGGCGGCTGAGTTTCATTTGCCACATCGCGTGTATCGTCGGTTTGGTCTGTTCCAGCCTCACCCGCCGGATTGGGTGGACACAGACAAAGCACTTCATAGGTAAGAGAGCATGAACCGTATTGAGTAAGCATCGCCCCTCCTTCTTGATTGTGCTAATGTTTGGTTTTGTAACATGTAGGTTGGACATGAGAAAGCTGAAGGAAATATGCCCTAGAGGCAATAATAAAGTTATTATTTATTTCCTTATTTCATGATAAATATTTATTATTCATGCTAGAATTGTATTAACCGGAAACATGATACATGTGTGAATACATAGACAAACATATAGTCATTAGTATGCCTTTACTTGACTAGCTCATTAATCAAAGATAGTTATGTTTCCTAACCATAGACATGTGTTGTCATTTGATTAATGGGATCACATCATTAGGAGAATGATGTGATTGACTTGACCCATTCCGTTAGCTTATCACTTCATCGTTAAGTATGTTGCTATTGCTTTCTTCATGACTTATACATGTTCCTGTAACTATGAGATTATGAAACTCCCGTTTACCGGAGGAACACTTTGGGTAGTACCAAACGTCACAACGTAACTGGGTGATTATAAAGGAGTACTACAGGTGTCTCCAAAGGTACATGTTGAGTTGGCGTATTTTGAGATTAGGTTTTGTCACTCCGATTGTCGGAGAGGTATCTCTGGGCCCTCTCGGTAATGCACATCACTATAAGCCTTGCAAGCAATGTGACCAATGAGTTGGTTACGGGATAATGCACTACGTAATGAGTAAAGAGACTTGTCGGTAACGAGATTGAACTAGGTATTGGATACCGACGATCGAATCTCGGGCAAGTAACATACCGATGACAAAGGGAACAAAGTATGTTGTTATGCGGTTTGACCGATAAAGATCTTCATAGAATATGTAGGAGCCAATATGGGCATCCAGGTTCCGCTATTGGTTATTGACCAAGAATAGTTCTAGGTCATGTCTACATAGTTCTCGAACCCGTAGGATCCGCACGCTTAAGGTTTCGATGACAGTTATATTATGAGTTTATGAGTTTTGATGTACCGAAGGAGTTCGGAGTCCTGGATGAGATCGGGGACATGACGAGGAGTCTCGAAATGGTCGAGACGTAAAGATCGATATATTGGACGACTATATTCGGAGTTCGGAAAGGTTCCGAGTTACTCGGGTATTTTTCGGAGTACTGGAGAGTTACGGGAATTCGCCGGGGAGTATATGGGCCTTATTGGGCCATACGAGAATTGAGGAGAGAGGCCGAAAGGAAGGAGGCACGCAACCCCCCTCTGGTCCGAATTGGACAAGGGGTGCAGCCCCTCTTTCCTTCCTGCTCTCCCCCTCTTTCCTTCTCTCCTACTCCAACAAGGAAGGGGGGGGGGTCCTACTTCCGGTGGGAGGAGGACTCCTCCTGGCGCGCCCCTCCTGGCCGACCGCACCTTCCCCCTCCCTCCTTTATATACGGGGGCAGGGGGGCACCTCACAACAACACAAGTTGATCTACGGATTGTTCCTTAGCCGTGTGCGGTGCCCCCCTCCACCATATTCCACCTCGGTCATATCGTCGCGGAGTTTAGGCGAAGCCCTGCGCTGGTAGAACATCATCATCGTCACCACGCCGTCGTGCTGACGGAACTCATCCCCGAAGCTTTGCTAGATCGGAGCCCGGGGATCGTCATTGAGCTGAACGTGTGCTGAACTCGGAGGTGCCGTACGTTCGGTGCTTGGATCGGTCGAATCGTGAAGACGTACGACTACATCAACCGCGTTGTCATAACGCTTCCGCTTACAGTCTATGAGGGTACGTGGACGAACACTCTCCCCTCTCGTTGCTATGCATCATCATGATCTTGCGTGTGCGTAGGAATTTTTTTGAAATTACTACGTTTCCCAACAGTGGCATCCGAGCCTAGGTTTTATGCGTTGATGTTATATGCACGAGTAGAACACAAGTGAGTTGTGGGCGATACAAGTCATACTGCTTACCAGCATGTCATACTTTGGTTCGGCGGTATTGTGAGATGAAGCGGCCCAGACCGACATTACGCGTACGCTTACGCGAGACTGGTTTCACCGTTACGAGCACTCGTGCTTAAAGGTGGCTGACGGGTGTCTGTCTCTCTCACTTTAGCTGAATCGAGTGTGGCTACGCCCGGTCCTTGCGAAGGTTAAAACAGCACCAACTTGACAAAACTATCGTTGTAGTTTTTATGCGTAGGTAAGAACGGTTCTTGCTAAAAGCCCGTAGCAGCCACGTAAAATTTGCAACAACAAAGTAGAGGACGTCTAACTTGTTTTTGCAGGGCATGTTGTGATGTGATATGGTCAAGACGTGATGCTATATTTTATTGTATGAGATGATCATGTTTTGTAACCGAAGTTATCGGCAACTGGCAGGAGCCATATGGTTGTCGCTTTATTGTATGAAATGCAAACGCCCTGTAATTGCTTTACTTTATCACTAAGCGGTAGCGATAGTCGTAGAAGCAATAGTTGGCGAGACGACAACGATGCTACGATGGAGATCAAGGTGTCGCGCCGGTGATGATGGTGATCATGACGGTGCTTCGGAGATGGAGATCACAAGCACAAGATGATGATGGCGATATCATATCACTTATATTGATTGCATGTGATGTTTATCCTTTATGCATCTTATCTTGCTTTGATTGACGGTAGCATTTTAAGATGATCTCTCACTAAAATTATCAAGAAGTGTTCTCCCTGAGTATGCACCGTTGCCAAAGTTCGTCGTGCCCAGACACCACGTGATGATCGGGTGTGATAAGCTCTACGTCCATCTACAACGGGTGCAAGCCAGTTTTGCACATGCAGAATACTCAGGTTAAACTTGACGAGCCTAGCATATGCAGATATGGCCTCGGAACACGGAGACCGAAAGGTCGAGCGTGAATCATATAGTAGATATGATCAACATAGTGATGTTCACCATTGAAAACTACTCCATCTCACGTGATGATCGGTTATGGTTTAGTTGATTTGGATCACGTGATCACTTAGAAGATTAGAGGGATGTCTTTCTAAGTGGGAGTTCTTAAGTAATATGATTAATTGAACTTAAATTTATCATGAACTTAGTCCTGGTAGTATTTTGCTAATTATGTTGTAGATCAATAGCTTGCATTGTTGCTTTCATATGTTTATTTTTATATGTTCCTAGAGAAAATTGTGTTGAAAGATGTTAGTAGCAATGATGCGGATTGGATCCGTGATCTGAGGTTTATCCTCATTGCTGCACAGAAGAATTATGTTCTTGATGCACCGCTAGGTGACAGACCTATTGCAGGAGCAGATGCAGACGTTATGAACGTTTGGCTAGCTCAATATGATGACTACTTGATAGTTTAGTGCACCATGCTTAAACGGCTTAGAATCGGGACTTCAAAGACGTTTTGAACGTCATGGACCATATGATATGTTCCAGGAGTTGAAGTTAATATTTCAAGAAAATACCCGAGTTGAGAGATATGGAGTCTCCAACAAGTTCTATAGCTAAAAGATGGAGGAGAATCGCTCAACTAGTGAGCATGTGCTCAGATTGTCTGGGTACTACAATCACTTGAATCAAGTGGGAGTTAATCTTCCAGATAAGATAGTGATTGACAGAATTCTCTAGTCACCATCACCAAGTTAGTAGAACTTCGTGATGAACTATAGTATGCAAGGGATGACGAAAATGATTCCCAAGCTCTTCGTGATGCTGAAATCAATGAAGGTAGAAATCAAGAAAAGCATCAAGTGTTGATGGTTGACAAGACCACTAGTTTCAAGAAAAGGGCAAAGGGAAAGAAAGGGAACTTCAAGTAGAATGACAATCAAGTTGTCACTCCCACGAAGAAGCCCAAAGCTGGACCAAAGCCTGAAACTGAGTGATTATACTGCAAAGGAAATGGTCACTAGAAGCGGAAGTGCCCTGAATATTTGGTGGATAAGAAGGATGGCAAAGTGAACAAGGGTATATTTGATATACATGTTATTGATGTGTACCTTACTAGTGTTTATAGTAACCCCTAAGTATTTGATACTTGTTCGGTTGCTAAGATTAGTAACTCGAAACAAGAGTTACAGAATAAACATAAACTAGTTGAGGGAGAAGTGACGATGAATGTTGGAAGTAGTTCCAAGATTGATATGATCATCATCGCACACTCCCTATACTTTCGGGATTAGTGTTGAACCTAAATAAATGTTATTTGGCGTTTGCATTGAGCATGAATATGATTTGATCATGTTTATTGCAATATGTTTATTCATGTAAGTTAGAGAATAATTATTGTTCTGTTTACATGAATAAAACCTTCTATGGTCATACACCCAATGAAAATGGTTTGTTGGATCTCGATCGTGTGATACACATATTCATAATATTGAAACCAAAAGATGTAAAATTAATAATGATAGTGCAACTTATTTGTGGCACTGCCGTTTAGGTCATATTGGTGTAAAGCGCATGAAGAAACTCCATAAAAGATGGATTTTCTGAATCACTTGGTTATGAATCATTTGATGCTTGCGAACCGTGCCTTTTGGGCAAGATGACTAAAACTCCATTCTCCGGAACAATGGAACAAGCTACTGACTTATTGAAAATAATACATACCGATGTATGCGATCCAATGAGTGTTGATGCTCGTGGTAAGTATCGTTATTTTCTGACCTTCACAAGATGATTTGAGCAGATATGGGTATATCTACTTGATGAAACATAAGTCTGAAATAGTTGAAAGGTTCAAAGAATTTCAGAGTGAAGTGGAAAAATCATAGTAACAAGAAAATAAAGTTTTTGCGATCTGATCGCGGAGACAAATATTTGAGTTACGAGTTTGGTCTTCAATTAAAACAATGTGGAATAGTTTCACAGCTCACGCCACCTGGAACACCACAATGTTATCGTGTGTCCGAACGTTGTAATCGTACTTTACTAGATATGGTGCGATCTATGATGTCTCTTATCAGTTTACCACTATCGTTTTGGGGTTATGCATTAGAGACAGCTGCATTCACGTTTAATAGGGCACCATCTAAATCCGTTGAGACGACACCGTATGAACTATGGTTTAGCAGTAAACCTAAGCCGTCGTTTCTTAAAATTTGGAGTTGCGATGCTTATGTGAAAAAGGTTTTCAACCTGATAAGCTCGTACCCAAATCGGAAAAGTGCGTCTTCATAGAATACCCAAAGGAAACTGTTAGGTACTCTTTCTATCACAGATCCAAAGGCAAAACATTCGTTGATAAGAATGGATCCTTTCTAGAGAAGGAGTTTCTCTCGAAAGAAGTGAGTGGGAGGAAAGTAGAACTTGATGAGGTAACTGTACCTGTTCCCTTATTGGAAAGTAGTTCATCGCAGAAATCTGTTCCTGTGACTACTACACCAATTAGTGAGGAAGTTAATGATGATGATCATGAAACTTCAGATTAAGTTACTACAGAACCTCGTAGGTCTTCCAGAGTAAGATCCGCACCAGAGTGGTACGGTAATCATGTTCTGGAAGTCATGTTACTAGACCATGATGAACCTACGACCTATGAGGAAGCGATGATGAGCCCAGATTCTGCAAAATGGCTAGAGGCCATAAAATCTGAGATAGGATCCATGTATGAGAACAAAGTGTGGACTTTGGTGGACTTGCCCGATGATCGGCAAGCCATAGAAAATAAATGGATCTTCAAGAGGAAGACGGACGTTGATAGTAGTGTTACTATCTACAAAGCTCGACTTGTCGCAAAAAGGTTTTTCGACAAGTTCAAGGTGTTGAATACAATGAGACTTTCTCACTTGTATCGATGCTTAAGTCTGTCCGAATCATGTTAGCAATTGCCACATTTTATGAAATCTGGCAAATAGATGTCAAAACTTCATTCCTTAATGAATTTATTAAAGAAGAGTTGTATATGATGCAACCAGAAGGTTTTGTCAATCCTAAAGGTGCTAACAAATTGTGCAAGCTCCAGCGATCCATCTATGGACTGGTGCAAGCATCTCGGAGTTGGAATATATGCTTTGATGAGTTGATCAAAGCATATGGTTTTATACAGACTTTTGAAGAAGCCTGTATTTACAAGAAAGTGAGTGGGAGCTCTGTAGCATTTCTAATATTATATGTGGATGACATATTGTTAATTGGAAATGATATGGAAATTCTGGATAGCATGAAAGGATACTTGAATAAGAGTTTTTCAAAGCAAGACCTCGGTAAAGCTGCTTACACATTGAGCATCAAGATCTATATAGATAGATCAAGACGCTTGATAAGATTTTTCAATGAGTACATACCTTGTTAAATTTTTGAAATAGTTCAAAATGGAACAGTCAAAGAAGGAGTTCTTGCCTATGTTACAAGGTGTGAAGTTGAGTAAGACTCAAGACCCGACCATTGCAGAAAATAGAAAGAGAATGAAAAGTCATTCCCTATGCCTCAGTCATAGGTTCTATAAAGTATGCTATGCTGTGAACCAGACCTATTGTATACCTTGCTCTGTGTTTGGCAAAGGAATACAATTTTGATCTAATAAGTAGATCACTGGACATGGGTCAAGAATATCCTTAGTGAGGACTAAGGAGATGTTTCTCGATTATGGAGGTGATAAAAGAGCCCGTCGTAAAAGTTACAATGATGCAAGCTTTTACACCAATCCAGATGACTCTAAGTCTCAATCTGGATACATATTGAAAGTGGGAGAAATTAGCTAGAGTAG
Source organism: Triticum dicoccoides (assembly GCF_002162155.2). Lineage (NCBI taxonomy): Eukaryota > Viridiplantae > Streptophyta > Magnoliopsida > Poales > Poaceae > Triticum > Triticum dicoccoides. The sequence continues at coordinate 594,255,351 of NC_041381.1, forward strand.
CTCCGTGCAGAGCATTGTGGACATAGAATATTTGTGAAATACATACGGCTCTGAATGTGACAGACCCATTGACTAAGCTTCTCTCACGAGCAAAACATGATCATACCTTAGTGCTCTTTTGGGTATTAATCACATAGCGATGTGAACTATATTATTGACTCTAGTAAACCCTTTGGGTGTTGATCACATGATGATGTGAACTATGGGTATTAATCACATGCACATGTGAATATTGGTGTTAAATCACATAGCGATGTGAACTAGATTATTGACTCTAGTGCAAGTGGGAGATTGAAGGAAATATGCCCTAGAGGCAATAATAAAGTTATTATTTATTTCCTTATTTCATGATAAATGTTTATTATTCATGCTAGAATTGTATTAACCGGAAACATGATACATGTGTGAATACATAGACAAACATATAGTCACTAGTATGCCTCTACTTGACTAGCTCATTAATCAAAGATGGTTATGTTTCCTAACCATAGACATGTGTTGTCATTTGATTAATGGGATCACATCATTAGGAGAATGATGTGATTGACTTGACCCATTCTGTTAGCTTAGCACTTGATCGTTAAGTATGTTGCTATTGCTTTCTTCATGACTTATACATGTTCCTGTAACTATGAGGTTATGCAACTCCCGTTTACCGGAGGAACACTTTGGGTACTACCAAACGTCACAACGTAACTGGGTGATTATAAAGGAGTACTATAGGTGTCTCCAAAGGTACACGTTGAGTTGGCGTATTTCGAGATTAGGTTTTGTCACTCCGATTGTCGGAGAGGTATCTCTGGGCCCTCTCGGTAATGCACATCACTATAAGCCTTGCAAGCAATGTGACCAATGAGTTGGTTACGGGATGATGCATTACGTAATGAGTAAAGAGACTTGCCGGTAACGAGATTGAACTAGGTATTGGATACCGACGATCGAATCTCGGGCAAGTAACATACCGATGACAAAGGGAACAAAGTATGTTGTTATGCGGTTTGACCGATAAAGATCTTCGTAGAATATGTAGGAGCCAATATGGGCATCCAGGTTCCGCTATTGGTTATTGACCAAGAATAGTTCTAGGTCATGTCTACATAGTTCTCGAACCCGTAGGGTCCGCACGCTTAAGGTTTCGATGACAGTTATATTATGAGTTTATGAGTTTTGATGTACCTAAGGAGTTCGGAGTCCCGGATGAGATCGGGGACATGACGAGGAGTCTCGAAATGGTCGAGACGTAAAGATCGATATATTGGACGACTATATTCGGAGTTCGGAAAGGTTCCGAGTGATTCGGGTATTTTTCGGAGTACCGGAGAGTTACGGGAATTCGCCGGGGAGTATATGGGCCTTATTGGGCCATACGGGAATTGAGGAGAGAGGCCGAAAGGAAGGAGGCGCGCAGCCCCCCTCTGGTCCGAATTGGACAAGGGGTGCAGCCCCTCTTTCCTTCCTGCTCTCTCCCTCTTTCCTTCTCTCCTACTCCAACAAGGAAGGGGGGGAGTCCTACTCCCGGTGGGAGGAGGACTCCTCCTGGCGCGCCCCTCCTGGCCGGCCGCACCTTCCCCCTCCCTCCTTTATATACGGGGGCAGGGAGGCACCTCACAACAACACAAGTTGATCTACGGACCGTTCCTTAGCCGTGTGCGGTGCCCCCCTCCACCATATTCCACCTCGGTCATATCGTCGCGGAGTTTAGGCGAAGCCCTGCGCCGGTAGAACATCATCATCGTCACCATGCCATCGTGCTGACGGAACTCATCCCCGAAGCTTTGCTGGATCGGAGCCCGGGGATCGTCATCGAGCTGAACGTGTGCTGAACTCGAAGGTGACGTACGTTCGGTGCTTGGATCGATCGGATCGTGAAGACGTACGACTACATCAACCGCGTTGTCATAACGCTTCCGCTTACGGTCTACGAGGGTACGTGGACGAACACTCTCCCCTCTCGTTGTTATGCATCACCATGATCTTGCGTGTGCGTAGGAATTTTTTTGAAATTACTACTTTTCCCAACAAAAGCAGCGGAAGATAAAGCACTGGGACAAGCATCATGCACAGTATGTTACCCGTTTCCATCTTAGTGTGGAGCAAGCTCGTAACAGTGCACGCGCCCAGCTTCGTGAGCATAGATCACTTGCTTTTGATAACTACCTATGATGGTTTCTTGAAAATACTCGAGTTGAGATATGCCGGCCGGCATACAACAATGATATTCTTGAAGAGCCCATAAACTTTGAGGATGTATCGAAGCGGCGGTACAACAAAGATATCAGGGAAGGGCAAGGAGTCCCTGCTGTTCCGGTCATTAACTATGTGGCAAAGTGTTTCCTTCTTTACTTTCCCGTTGGTCATATTACATATGTTTGAATGGCTAACATGTTCATTCGTTCTTATCCGCAGCGCAACCAGATCAAGAAAGCAGCTAATGAAAGCCAGTCTATTCTGGAGAAGACTTCGGTTGGAGAAGGAAATGATGATGGTTCACCACGAGCATTTCTCAAGGTACATATCGCATTCAGGTGTCCATGTTACATATGTTGTGGAGTTTGATATCTTATACACTTGTCCATGTTACAGCGTCAGGCCAAGAAATTAAGGCGGTTATCGAATCTTCTCGGTTGTCGTGATCCCAAATTTGATGAACCATCTGCCTCTAGGTCTGGTACACCATCAGACCCCTTATCTCACCATCAGGGGGACGATGTGAGTTCCTCACATGCTTATCTGGATGATGAGGGTGTGGTCACCCAAGAGGTATGACCAATCCTTTAGATGTGATTCTCACTTGATTATGACATGACTTTGGCGGACGCTCAAGTTTGCTCTGCATATATGTTGAAGCCTAGGCAGCCCATACGCCGGTACACGCCCACCGATTTTGACAATAGAGACAACCCAAAGATGGTCATAGGGACCTCGCGGATGGCTAGCTTGAATGATGAGGCTGAGGAGGAAGTGGAGGAAGAGGAGACTCGTCCTAATAGGAAGAAGAAGATTGCCTGCAGGCGTGGCACCAGGAACACGCGCGGAAAGCATTAGTGCTCTTGTAGCCGTTACATTAGGTTGATGAACTTGTGAGGTTATGTCATATGTTGGTGAACTCTTAGTAGTGTGGCCATTGTGTTTGCGAACTTGTACTAATGTTGAATTGTCCTAATTTATGTGATGTTCAATTTATTAGTTATCTTTGTTGAGTTTCTATTGTTTACAGCACTACATTCATACTATATCTTTGTTGAGTTCAGTTTGCTACAAAAAATGCATCAAATTTCTGCATTTTAGCAGTTAACAGCACTGCAGCGCCCAACAGGCAGGCGCTGCACTATACAGTGCAGCGCCCAACGCTCAGGTGTTGCATATCTGGCTGTGCATACAACCACTTTGGAGCACTGGCCATACACCCATACCCAAAAAATGCTAAATCAGCATGCAACGCCCTAGAGTCAGGCGCTGCACTCTATAGTGTGACGCCTCTGGCTTGGGCGTTGCACGGCTGTTTACTGCTAACACAAGTTTGACTACAAATGGCAATTCACCGGAACATCCCAACACTTACAATAACTTGAGCATCACAGCAATTTGAACAAACACAAATTTTATGCCAATGAGTTCATCACTTAAGACAATTCAAACATTACTACGACATAGTTCATGGCACATTCATTAGAAATAACAAATTTTCCTAGTACGACATAGTTGACTACAAATGGCATCTTGCCCTAGAAGAAAGTTCATCGCAAATACGGCATGGATACATCTGGTTTCATGACTAGTGCGCCGAAGCGAAGTCCCTACTGAGTAGAGCGAGGCCATTTCCCCTTCTTGTCACGTGCGGAGTCCTCCTCTTGCGTCTCACGAGCCTTTGCAAGCTTTCTTTCCCTCTCCTCCCCACAAGCAAGTTCCGCTTGGTGTGCCCTCTCCTTCTCTCATTTCTTCCACTCCATCCTCTCCTTCTGACGACGCTCTTCCTCCAAGCCGCTGCCGCCTAAGACAATCTTGATATTGGTCCTTTTTGACATCTTCTGGCACTTCATGATCTATCCACGTGAAGTACTTGCACAGAGGAGGCGGTGACTGCATACAATTTTTTTGTTAGTGTTGACACACATTTGAGAGTAAAAGTTGACTTTTCGAGCTTACCGGTGGTTGGTCATAGGAGTTAGTTGGAAGTGCACGATCATAAGCATACTTTGGGCATACAAAATATCTCCGCCCTTCCGTCCATGATTTGTTTCGGTCGATGGACACCTACACCTTACAAACATCGCCACACCAACATGGCGGGATGTTGACATCTTTCTCCTTCACCTTGTCCAAAGATGTGTCCTCCCACTTGTTCGGCATGTCTTCTTGGTTAGCACACGGTGGCCTCGTCATGGAACCGGATGAAGCCATGCCTACAAAACCGAGAATTCTTGGTTAACCCTAACCCCCACTTAACAGTAACCACAACCCTAACCCTAACCATAACCATAGCATAACCCTAACAACAACATCAAACACACATAACCCTAACCCTAGCATAGTATGAAGCCTAACCATGCCCCTAACACCAACATCAACACAAATTTCCAAATCCAAGCCAAAACTAGGGTTTCCTCAAACTAGCAAGATTTGAGCAAATGTGACAATTTCTATGGATGAAAACGAGGGGATCGAAGGAGATTACCTTAAGGGAGGGGTTGGCTTCGATATGCATGGACACTATCTCCGGATCTGACAAGGATTTGAGAGGGGGGAGAGGAGGGCAGAGGGGAGGCACTAAGCTTCGGGTTTGTGGGGCGGGGGTGTGGGGTGGGGATGGGTGGGAGGGGGTGGGGGCAGCATAAGAGTCCATATGTGCAGCGCCTAAGAGATGGGCGTTGCACATTAATGTGTGGCGCCTAGATCATCGGCGCTGCATATCTGGATATGCTACTGGAAACTAACATTTGCTCTATGGACTGGCATGTCCAGATGTGCAGCGCCTAAGGGACAGGCGGTGCACTCTACAGTGCAGCGCCCAGACCTTAGGCGCTGCACATCTAGACATGCCAGTCCAGAGAGCAAATGCTAGTTTCCAGTAGCTTTTGCCACCAAAAAGATGCTAAGTGAGCGTGCAGCGCCTGAGACCTATGCGTCACACTACACAGTGCAGCGCTAAGTCTCAGGCGTTGCACGCTGACTTAGCATCTTTTTGGTGGCAAAAGCTATTGGAAACTAACATTTGCTCTCTGGACTGGCATGTCCAGATGTGCAGCGCCTAAGGTCTGAGTGCTGCACTGTAGAGTGCGGCGCCTGTCCCTTAGGCGCTGCACATCTGCTGTTTTCAAATACCAAGTGCGGTTTATGTTTTGTGGTTCACATAGATGTCAAATAATCATAAGTGATATCACATATAGTAGTCTAAAACACAGAAAGAATACATAGTCCAAATCACATAGTCATACACACATAAAGGAGTTATAGCACACAGATTTGTCCAAAACACATTTAGGACTCATAGCACATAGGACCACACATTTTAGTTCACAAGGTCACATAGTAGCACACATTTTATCACACATTTTTGCGTCGAGCAAGGTCCTCTCTTCTTTTTCTTCTTCTTTTTCCGGCATCTCACCTCCCCCCTCCGTGTCCTCCACCCCCTTCATTGTTGCCATACCTACGAAAATGGCAACTTAATAGTTAGTCACACTAGGCAAAATGACATTGACAATATAAATAACAAGATAATAGTAAGTCACATACGAAAATGGTCCATTGAGTCAAGAAAACATTCCTCCACTATGACCACCACCAAGGCCTAGGCCATCACCACGACCATAGCCACCACCAAGGCCTAGGCCACCACCGCGGCCTCTACCATCACCACGGCCTCTACCACCACCACCACGGCCAAAACCACCACCACCACGGCCAAGACCATCACCACGGCCAAAACCATCACCACGGCCTCTACCAGCCCCACGGCCAAGTTCGTCACCACGACCTCTACCACCATCACCACGGCCAAGACCATCACCAGGGCCTCTACCAACACCACGGCCAAGGCCGTCATCACGACCTCTTCTAAGACCTAGTCGACTCCCTCTTTGTTGCCTATTTCCTCGTTGGCTTGGTTGATTTGATTGGTTTGGCACTTGGGCACTTGTTTGACTTGGTTGGTTACCATTTGCTTGGCTTGTGCTTGCATCATTTTTCTTTGATCTCTTCCTTGGTTTGGTACAAGTTCTTGTGTTGTGTCCCCCACCATTGCAATTCCCACAACGGGAGTGCTCACGAGGCTCTTGGAATTGGCCGGTGTCGGTTTCCCGACCAGCACCACGGCCGCATCCGTCCATGTCACCTTTAAGACGCTTTGTCTGATGTCTTCCCCGTCTAACGAACTTCAATTCCGGGTCCGGCCATAGTTGAACTCCATGATACTCCGGCCATTGTGATTGGTCCAAGTATTGATGAAACCGGGGAGCCCATGTATTCTTCACAGTCATGATTGAGAACTCGGACTCCCGCACGGTAAGAGGGTGATTGACGTCCACATTCCTAACACGAGATGCGTTTAACAAGTGCGAGCATGGGAGATGAAGTAAGGATGGCCTCATGCAAGTGCAATCACACCGTGTTAGGGAGACCTTGAAAGCCCGGCCTCCGTGTTGGTGGTCATTGTTTGAGGTTCCTCCAGGCTCTTTCACTTCAAACATCCAATCGTTGTCGTCATATAGTACAGCTTCTTGAGAGTATGCCTTTCGTGATTGAAATTCCAACCATTCTTCAACCTTTGGTGGGAAATTGTACTTGTGCTTTTGCTTGTTCTCACCAGCAATCTGCTTATCCATCTCCATTGAGTACTTTAAAAAATATGCATTCATCTTGTCAAATGTGTATTGAACTATTGCCGTCACGGGTAATGCACGTACACCCTGAGCACCTTATTGAAGCATTCTGCCATATTGCCTGTCATTTGACCGTACCTCCGGCCATCTTCATCGAAAGCACGTGCCCACATATTCCTGTGGACAATGTTCCTATTGAGAAAATCAAGACCACCGGGGTCAAGTTTCTTGTGTCTGTGCAATGCATTGAACAATATGGCAAACCGCTTGTCGGAGAAAGCGAGACAACAATCTTGAAGATCATCAGCCAACTCCTTGATACCACATGCCCTATAGAAGTTTGCACACAAGTGTCGCATGCACCATCGATGGTGCAACTTTGTATGTCCGGGAATGTCAACCACCACCGCATTTAGAATTCCTGGATGGCGATACGATATGACACAAATTTCCCTTTCAGCCGATAATACCCTTGTTCTCAATTGACACAAGAACCACTCTCAGTTATCATTGTTCTCCACCTCAACCAAAGTGTCGGAGTAATTAGCCACGGGTACCCCGAAGACGGCGAGACAATTATTCAAGACATCGGGGCTAGCAAAGCCCCTCAGTTCGACTGCCCGGCCGCTCCTGCCGGCTCCCCGTCCGACTGCTCTGCCCGGCCGGCTGCCGGCTTCCGACTGCGTCAACCAGCCGGTTGCCGACTACAGCCCGACCCGACACCGACAAGACCCCGACGTGGCGGCCATACCGCGGACGAGACAGCTGTACCTCGATACCATCATGTATAGTGTCACTTGTCCCCTGGCACTATTTATGAAGTGACCCAGGGGACAAGCATGACACCCACCATGCCTAGCCCATGCCACTACCTAGCTTACATCCTAAGCTACCTCACACTATAAAAGGAGACACACATCCATCCATCCAGGGGATGGACTCACACTCACACATACACACGCTACATGCACTTGGCCGGCCACAATGGCTCCCTGGACAAGCACTCCACGCATGCATGATAGCTAGCAAGCTAGCTAGCTAGCACACACATATGAGACATATACGAGGCCAGATGCCTATGGCACTGACCTCAGATACAGCTCTAGGAGCACTCTGACTATATACATCAGATACACTCAGACATGCAGCAGTAGGAGTATTATCTCTCCGGAGAGCTCCGAAGCTGGGTAAACCACCGCGTGCTACTCGCATACCCGCTCCCGGTCCTATCAGCAGCAGTCTTACCCTCACACGAAGCCACCTTGTGGCATATGTCGTCTTGCACCCCCCTGTGAGAATACCACGACACAAAGCGAAAGCCAAAGGTAACACCCGGTTATTGGCATCACTTGCTATTGCAACCAATAAAGTGCCCTTGTATTGTCCCGTCAAGAACGTGCCATCAATGGTGATGACGGGCCGACAATGCTCAAAAGCCCTCACACATTGCTCAAAGGCCCAAAATGCACGGCCCAATACTCGGACGGTCCTCCCGTTGTGAATCAATGTTTGGTGCCCATGAGGCTCAACCACGTGAACCATGCCTGGGTTTGTGACGGCCATAGCTAACAACAACCTAGGGAGTCGGTTGTATGCTTCCTCCCAATTGCCATACAACATCTTGAATGCGGCTTGCTTCACCTTCCATACCTTGCCGTACTTCACCTTGTAATGAAATATGGCTTTCACAAGGTCAATGACACTCTTGATGCTCATTATTGGAAGTGTGGACATTTGGTTGGATAACCTGTAAGCAATGAACTCGGACGTGAGTTGTCTGTGTTGTTGGTACACAAGCTCGCCATCCGCATCCTTGTGTCGACACATGTGACTTGGCATACAACTCACTATGCACCAAGTGGGACCTCCTTTCCATGGCCTTGCACGCACAATCCATGGACATCTTGGCACTTCACATTTAACCGTGTAACGCACTTTGATGTCCGAGTTGGTCACTTTATGTGGACGATAATTCGTAACTGAGTAGGTGTCGAGCCACATCTTCAATTCCAAGAAGGATTGAAACTCACAACCGGGATATATCTCGTTCTTGCCATCTTCCAAATCACAGTGAGAACTTGGCCTAGCTCCAAGAGATATACATTTGCCACCATCTACAACGGCTTTGTCCGCGAGACTAAGATCCTTGAACAACGGTGTCTTGTGATCCCGCCCGAATACCTTCTTAAATGCTTGGGCCTCCTTGGGTGTGAACCCCTCCTCATCAACTTCTTCATCGGGACCATCATCATCGGAGTCCGATGAATATGCATGAGAAAAAGGGATGGATTGGTCCATTGTCTCTTGCACATGATATTGCTCGAGATCACCCACATTGTTGTCATGGAGATCAACTTCGTTGTCATCCTCCTCGTACTCATAATTGTCCTCTTCAAAAGCTTCATTTTGGTTGTTTGAAACCGGGCTCAATGTTGGCCAAACTTGTTGCGTCAAATGAGGTTCACTAACTTGATCTTGGTTCATTGGTGGGGGAGTAGTAGCAACCAACGGGGAGGGGTTCCGGTTCAAATCCAAATGCAAACTAGACTCAACCTTCTTGGAGGCAAATAACTCAAGAGCCTTATCCAGAGATTCCGCAACCGTCTCCTTGTATGCAACCCAATGTTGCTCTGAGTTCACACGCATTGTCTTTCAACGGATGTGCATTCCAAAACCAACATTATGCCTTCCCTCGAACTCAACAACGTCACTTGGGTCCATCCAATTCAAATCCTTCCTCACTTGTTCCAAGACATCCGCATAGCTAGGACTACTCTCAAACAACATGTCAAGCTCATCCGGGTCCGGCTCAACATTGCCTTTCAAAAAGGCCTCTTTATCCACATGATGAACATAAACACATGTTCTTCCCATCCCTACAATAATCAAAAACACTAAGTACTTAACAAAATATTTGCACAAAATACATAAGCCCTAACATATATATGAAACAATGAGCCTAACCCCCACTTAACAATAACCACAACCCTAACCATAGCATAACCCTAACACCAACATCAAACACACATAATCCTAACCCTAGCATAGTATGAAGCCTAACCATGCCCCTAACACCAACATCAACACAAATTTCCAAATCCAAGCCAAAACTAAGGTTTCCCCAAACTAGTAAGATTTGAGCAAATGTGACAACTCCTATGGATGAAAACGAGGGGATCCGAGGAGGTTACCTTAAGGGAGGGGTTGGCTTCGAAATCCATGGTCAAATACTCCGGATTTGCAAGATTTAAGAAGGATTTGAGAGGGGAAGAGAGGAGGGCCACAAGGCTTAGGGATTGGGTGGGGTGGGGGTGTGTGGGGTGGGGGTGGGAGGAGAGAGAGGGTGGGGCCACCCTAAGTGTCAAACAGACTGTGCAGCGCCTAAGCGCTAGGCGCTGCACATTACAAGTGCGGCGCCTAACGCTTAGGCGCTGCATGGCTGGCTGTGAGGCCGCACCTAGCCTCGAGCTGCCACGCTGGCCTTTTAGCCGGGGGTGCGACGCCTGAGTTTAAGGCGCTGCATAGTTCAGTGCAGCGCCCGACTGTAGGGCGCCACACAAAAGGGTCTGTTATGTGAAATTTTTTCGATGCCAGGTTATATTGTTGTTTGATTTCGCCCTCGGGTCAAAAAAATATGTGATTTCTGCCCCGGTTGGACGCGCGCACCGTAGCCGTCGTCGGGTGCAGGAGTAGCCCCGCTGCTCGCTACGGCGGCCGGTAATCACCTAAGACGTGGTCGATTCCGTATCACTCGGCGTACCGGCCGCGAGATGCATGCCCGCACGCCAACCGGCCCCCGCTAGGCAAGGAATCTATCTACGCAAGAATTACTTGGGCGCTCGTGCGTGCCATCATGCGTGTACCAGCAACCTCACTACTCCCTCCGTTCCAAAATAGATGACCCAACTTTGTACTAACTTTATACTAAAATTAATACAAAGTTGAGTCATCTACTCCCTCCGTCTAAAAATACTTGTCATCAAAATAAAGAAGATGTATCTAGATGTATATTAGTTTTAAATACATCTCTTTTTATTCATTTTGATGACAAGTATTTTCAGACGGAGGGGGTATTTGGGAACGAAGGGAGTATATAGTTCGAAGAAGCTGGATGCATGATTCAGACAAGTTAGCTGCCCATCATTTGCCCCTCATGCTCACTCCATGACAGCATGTAACCACAACTGTGTAAAACTTTTTAAGCAGGTCTGCGCCCAGGGCAACTCATATACCAGAAATCAATCAAGGATATTTGGTGGATCTCGAGTACGACGAACCCAAATCGAAGTGCTTTCAGCTTATCAAGCGATTTATTCAGTGTGCGCACCTGCAGCAGCGCCCACCCAGATGGACAGACAGAGTGGTACGTACGTTGCCAGGTTGGTTCATACAGGAGGCAGCCCCGCCCCAGGGGGCTCTATGTACAGAAACAGGCCAAACGATACAGATGTACGTACTTACTTGCCATCATTATTACTCCAGTTTTGTGCTTCTCTTCTAATTCAGGGCAGCCGAGGGAGGCCCAGCCAGCCAGCTTCGAGGATCCATCATCATCATCGCCTCTCAAGAGGCTAATAATGACCGCGTAATCATCCACCCATCCATCCACCGCTGCCTTCTGTAGTCCCTTGAGTGAAGCCAGCGAGCGTGTGCTTGTGGGACTGCTCCAATGGAGGCTCAGATGATTGTGCCAGGACCGGACCTAGAAATTATCTTAGCTACTTGCCCGACCCTTTATTGCCGTCATCATCGTCGTCGTCTTCCAGGTCGCTGAACGACACGTCCTCCTCCCGTCCCAGCGAAGCCCTGTTGCTTGCTGCCGCTACCGCCTCGGGCTCCTCGGCTGAGTCATCGTCAGGCCATTCGTCCACTTCATCCTCATCGGTGTCGGCGTGGAGTCTGGACTCCACGAGTGGAGCCTTGATTTTATCTTTCACCGACAACAGCTCTTCTTCGATCACTGACTTGTCGACGATTTCCACTTCGGTGGTTGGGACTGGGAACTTCTCGGCCTCGATTTCTGGCGTGATGTCGGAGGTGGGTTCTTCAAAGGAACGGACCTCTGATATGGAGACTTCTTTATCTTGGATGATTGAAGGTTCTATCACCTTCTCTTCAGCTGGGGCAGAGGATTCATTTGCATTCTTTGATGATTCTCCGGTAGTTTCAGATCCTCGCTTATTCTTAGCCTGTAAACTTTGCAGCAGCTCCTCCCTTGCTTCTAGGATCTGTATGGAAAAAGGGGAAATCATAAGGCGGAAATAATTTGGAATAGAAAATAAATGAGACCTAAGGAGAAAATCACTGTGTTAGTGTGCATTGAAAAATGAAAACACTTGGTCAAGTTTGAAGCAACAATTAAGTAAATGCCGCCCTTTCTTGATTCTATGCTGTCACAACTTGAAGTGCATCTTAGCATACCTCCCGGTTGAGATGGATATGTGGCCACACAGGAAAAGATCAGGTCCGGAATGATGATATACATGATAGAATTTGGGTAGCACCGTTTGAAGAGAAGCTTGTCCAACATCGTCTGAGATGGTGTGGCCATACAGCGCAGGCCTCCAGAAGAGCCAGTGCATAGCGGATGGTTAAAGCATGCTGATAATGTCAAGAGAGGTTGGAGTAGAACAAACTTGGCATGGGAGGAGTCCGGAAAGACAGACCTGAAGGACCGGAATATCACCAAAGAACTAGCCATGGACAGGGGTATGTGGAAGTTAGCTATCCACGTGCCAGAACCATGACTTGGTTTCAAGATCTTATGGGTTTCTACTCTAGCCTAGCCCAATTTGTTTGGGGCGGAAAGGCCACTTGAAGCGAAACGATTTAATTAATTTAAGCAAACAGTATTCATCCTATTTGCAGTCTGAAACTGTTAATATAAGTTGTGCATTAAGGGTGTGTTTGGTTAGGGGCATAGGGTAGAATGCAATGGGTTCATCCTACACATAGCACATATTGTTATGTTTAGTTTGAAAAGGAACCAGAACACACATTCCTCAAAAGAGAATATACCCCTTAGACACAGTTCCACCCCTCTCGCCTCACCCTCCATGCCCTCTCACCACACCCAATCATATCCCCTCGCCTCTCTATCGTCTATGGTGGCGGCGGAGATGGTCAGATGGAAAGAGCAGCGGCGCTTCCAGCGAGAATGCAACTAGTGGCATCGGGCTAGCAGCCATGGAAAATCAGCAGCGGCTAGCGGGGAAAAGAGGCAGTGTGGCGGGAGGGGTAGCCGTCGGCTGCTGGGTGGCGGCCGATTTGGCCAAGAGCAAGCCGGCAAGGAAGCCGACGCAGACCCACGTGCCATGGAGGTGTTCGCCAGGGTTTGTGTGCTGGCCGCCCAGGTGCTGTACGCCGCGCTGTTCAAGGTGCTTCTGCTTGGCATGGCGTTCTTCTACCTCAGGCACCCCATGTTCTCTAGGATTGAGCCGAATCGATCTACTCGAGCTTCATCTTCTTGGCTAGCCTTTTTCAGCTAGCTAGCTTTTGAGAGAGAGAGAGTGCAGAAATGCCTTGTGACCATGAGGTCATGGGTTCAAGTCCTGGAAACAGCCTCTTACAGAAATGTAGGGAAAGACTGCGTACTATAGACCCAAAGTGGTCGGACCCTTCCCTGGACCCTGCGCAAGCGGGAGCTACATGCACCAGGTTGCCCTTTAGAGTGCAGAAATGCAAGCAAGAGAGAAAAAATAGCTACTGGTTGTAAACTGCAATCAGCAAGTGCATGTGTGGTAATGTCGAGTCTGAACTCTGAAGTGTTGGTGTATGCGGGAGTCTGAACTCTGAAGTGTGTACCACATGTCAGTTACTCCCTCCGTTCACTTTTGTAAGTCGTTTTAGACATTTAAGACAGCACCTAAAACAGTTCAATTTCAGCTGTCTTAAACGACTTACAAAAGTGAACAGAGGGAGTATTTATGGATGCAGCTACTGATGTTGTGTGGTTGTGGTGTGATCCTACTTAGTCGGATCGTTTGACATCGCTACTTGCTGCAACTGATGGTTCTATACTGAAATACAATTGAAAATTTTGCTGAGTTCGAATAATTTGTTGATAAAAGAGGTAATCTCACCATTTCTAAAGCACATATGCAGAGGTAATCTCACCATTTCTATACAAGAGGCGACCTGAACCAAACTCATTCCATTTCATCTCCCCAACCAAACACTGAAATGCAACTTTTCAGTTCACCTAATTATCCGAACCAAACACAGGAACGGATCCAAGCCGTTCCAGTGGAACGGAACCATGACATCCATTCCATTTTGTTCCCAAACTAAACATTACCCTAAGGGTCACATTTCTTCCACAGATCACCCAGTTCCAGGATCGAAGATTCAGTTCTTTACATGTGCGGACTAAATAACTAAATATAGCATATCAAATCATGTATCACTTGTAAAGGGACCAAATAGTTCTCGAGATAATAAATTTCTTGACTACAAACAGCTTGTGGTGTTATAGCCTATAGTTATAGCCTTATATAGGCATATAGCCTGGAGTTGCTAAATGTCCCATTAATTCTGTAAGAAGCACTCCATTCATTAAAAGTTTAAAACATACATAGCACAAAAGCCATAATAAATGAAAAACAATGTGCCAAAAACATGATAAATACTGTGAATAATGCAGGAAACTACCTGTGGTGTTGAAAGAAGTTCGGCATCTTGTTTGTTGAGTTTTGAGTGCAGAAGGACAAAATATATCTTCCAGAAACATGCTTCACTCATATCAGTTGAGCAAATCTGAACCTTTAAATCTGATAAGCTTGGCACAAGGTGTTCCATGGATAGTGCATGCACATACTGAGCATTCGACAGTTCAAAATCTAAAGATCAAGAGAAACTGTGTAAGATATTTAAGGTAATCAGTGAGGTCTACTACACATAACATGATTCTATTTGAGAGAGACAAGCATGAGTTATATGATGCAACTAGAGGCCAACAAAGCATCAGAAACCATTTCAGGACTAAAAGGCGTAGAGAGGGTATGCATACATAGGGTGAACTATTTATTTCAGAACTAAATGTTAGCTCAATATCACGTGAAGCTGAAATGGAGATACCTATTACCTATGTATCCTAAAGTGATGCATTCTGCAACAATAGGGGAACACTGCTTGAAATCAATTCTGTGATATTTACATGATTTCCTGTGCATAACTACATAACGCGCAACCTCTAAAACGATATGAAGCATTCATGACTGCTGTTGAAAGCCATAAAACCGACGGAGCATGGTATTATGTATTTACATTCATATTAAACAAGTTATGGTGCTTAAGAGTTAAGACATTAACCCGATTTTGTTAATCAAATTGATAGCATGACAACTGGAAAATCATGAATATGCGAAAATGCATTGCTAGATGGACAGAATCACAACATCAAGATTCCAAAAGTATACTTGGTACCAAGCAGGTGTACAAGCAAAGTAGAAAAATATAGGTTAGCATCAATGAACTGATAAGTGATAACCGATGTAGGTAGCTTTCAAAGGAAGTGCAATGGCATTCCAGACTGCGACGTGGGGGCTTCAATCTATTCAACAAACTACATAGAACTAAACCAGTTGAGAAAGGAGTTTATGGACTCTAAGATGCGCATATCAACTAATTCAGGATGAGCATGCTTGAGATCTTTGCAGGAAAGTTCTAACACTACCTCCAGCATCTACTTTCTTCATTAATCAATACGCTTAAACTGAGACCACAACGTCCACCCATTTCATTCCAGTGCATCAAATTAAGTTACGCATTATCTGAATCAGCAGTTCGGCACTGAATCTTACCGTCTGCATAACGCTCGCTGATGAAGAGTGGGAAATCGAGCCAAGTCTCAGGCCGCGTCGAGATGTGCTTCACGAAGACCAACACCTCCTCGGTCCCGCCGGCGACGGGCTCCCCTTCGTCCGGCTCCTCCTCCCCGAACGGCAGGAGCGAGGACGCGATCTTGGAGATCTCCGCCACAGCCAGGTTGCTCTGCAGCATGGAGATGCCACTCCTCACCCTGCCCCCGATCTCCGCCAGATCGCTCCGGATCCCCGCGATCCCGTCCCCGTCCACATCGCCCCCCTCTCCATCGTCCGCCTCCGCGGGCGCGGCGCGCGGGGACTCCGACTCCGGCGGGGGCGGCGGTGGGGCGAGGAAGGACGCCACGCCCCAGAGGCGGCGGGTGAGGGTCTCGGTGAGCTCGGAGATGTCGTCCTTGACGCCGCGGCTCGGGGTGATGGGCTGCTCGGGGTCGTCGTCCTCGAGATCGCGCGGCGAGGACCCCTCCGCGGCCGGCCTGCCGGCGGAGGAGGCCTCGGATTCGGAGGCGTCGGAGTCGGGGTCGGGCTCGCCGGAGAGCGTGGCCGCGATGGAGCGCGTGAGCCACGACATGCTGTGGTGCGGTGCGCGCGTGGGAAGAGGGTGGGGGGAGGAGGATCGATGCTGAGCTCTGGGAGTGGGTAGATTCTGGAGTTGTAGATCAGTGTGTGTTTGGGGCCGTCCGATCAGCAAGCGACGGGCAAGATCGCGTTTGTGTATTCAGTGGTAGATTCTGGCATCAGCAACCCTGGCGAGGCTCCGTCTGAAGCTTGGAATTTTCGGATGAAACATTGAATATCATAAGTTGTCATACAGGTTGGTAGTGGTGTCATTATTTATGCATTCTTCTATGGAACATAAAAGATTCCAGGTCTGATGGATTCCAATATTGAGTTTTACTAGAGGTTCTGAAACTTAATTAAGGGCTTGTTCGGTTAATCCTCTCCTCAAGAGGATTGAAGGGGATTGGCAAGGATTGGTTTGTATTTTGACTTATAAGAGGTTTAAATCCCCCTCAAACCCCTTCAATCCATTTGGATTCGCACGCAACCGAACAAGGCCTAAGTGAGACGTGAAAGCAATGTTTGATGATTTTGCATAAGAACAATATGAATCTTGTCGGACTTTAACTATGAGCCTTATCCCTAAGACTAAAGGTGTCAAATAAATTCAGAAATTTTGGCCCATTTGTTTGCTAAATGTTAGATTTAAAATCTTCATTAAAATTCTTGCTCATTTTTTCAGCACCACTGGGAGGTCCGTGGAGAAGGGGTGACAAAGACGGTCCTCGGGATAGGGGAAGGGACCGAGTCAGCAGAATGCACTAACGACACTTTATTAGTTTTGGTCCCAAAGGTAAAAAATTCGAATCTCCTGGTGCAGTTCCATCCTATCAGTTTATGCAGCGTCCTCTACGAAATTGCTTCAAATGTTATCTCCAACCGATTAAAGCTAGTCCTACCAGAAATTATTTCAGATGAACAATCAGCCTTTGTTCCAAGGAGATTAATTACTGATAATATCATTGTTGCATATGAGTGTCTCCATCTTACGAAACGAATTAGGGCAAAAAGAAATCAACATTGTGCCTTGAAAACGGTTAGGGAAACTAGCGGATGAACCCTACCTCGGTGCACCCACCCAAGAAAATATACGAAAACATTTCCAAAAATCTGAAACTTTGTGGAAATGATCGTCAACAAATGTTAGAGAGGTTTGCCAAGTTTGGTGGCCAAATGACATCAGAGGAGAACTGTACAAAAAAACAAAATTACAAATTTTGGTCAAACACTGCACATACATTTTGACTAATTTGAGTAATTTTTTATAGAGCTCCTCGAATGTCATTTGACTACCAAATTTTGCAAGCCTCTCTAACATTTGTTGATGATCAGTTTCATAAAAGTTTTACATTTTTTTGAAATGTTTTGATATCTTTTCTTGCGTGAGTGCACCGAGAGTGGGTGTAGAAGAACCACTCTCAATTGGATATGACAAAGGCGTACGACAAAGTGGAGTGATCCTACCTTCAAGCAATAATGTTAAAACTGATATTCACTGATAGATGGGTTGACATTGTTATGAGCATGATAACTTCTGTTAAGTTCTCAGTTTTGTTTGGTGGAATGAAATTGTAAGAATTCAAACCATCTCGGGATATTCGAGAGGGGGGGGGGCGATCTCTTCATAGTTGTTCTTGTTAGTAGCAGAGGGCCTTTCATGCTTCTTAAAATCAAGAGTTGAGTCATCCAATCTTCCTAGTCTATAAGTGGTTCCTTCTGCGCCACCGGTTAACCACTTACGTTTTTGCTGATGACAGCGTGTTGTTGTTCAAGGCTAATAGTGTGGGAGCAACCGGGGTGAACTAGGTGTTGGATACTGAAAGTACTAGTATTCGACTAGAGGGGGTGTAAGGGCATATTTATCCCTTAGGTGTTTTGGTGATTGATGACAATGCTTTTGCGGACTAATCGTGTGCCTTGAGTATTTCAGACGCTTCATCACTAGGCACAAGACGGTTTGGTGCCCCTCAAAGACTATTGAAGACAGGGTTTTTCTACGTTTCTTTTCGGTGGATTTGAGTCGTAGGAAAGCCGTACTATTAAGAGGGGGTCCGCGTTGGAAAGGTTCGGGTGGAATCATCACATACACGTTTTCTCCCTTTGCACCGCCTTTCCCTTTGGCTTTGGAGCTTCCTCCGTTTTCTTCATATTTTGCAAAGAGAAGGATTCCTAGTGTTGTTGTTCTGAGGCATGCGGTAGTACTGCTCCTAGGAGCGGTAGTACCGCGGGCCCCCGCGGTAGTACCGCACGCCCTTGCAGTAGTAATGTAAGTGCACACGGTAGTACCGCTCCTAAGGAGCTGTAGTACCGTGGCCTCGGACCAGACTCAGCTGCTCGTGCGGCTATAGGGGCGGATGTAATTTTTTACATCCGTGCCCTACGCGGTAGTACCGCCCCATGCGCGCAGTAGTACTGTGAGTCCTGGTCGAGGACAACAACATGAGCGGAAGTAGGGGCGGATGTAATTTTTTTACATCCACTCCCTACGCGGTAGTACCGCATGCCAGGTGCGGTAGTACCGTGTCGGATATTTGCACTGTTTAATTTTCAGCAGAAGTAGGCACGGATGTATTTTTATTCATCTGCGCCCTTTCGAGGCTAGTCCAATCCGGCCTTGCGGTAGTACCGCAAGAGGGAGCGGTAGTACCGCGTCAGCGGCAGTACCGCCCTCAGCCTTTGCGGCTCTAGCCTGGACTAGCTCCTGCCCTAGCAGCGGTAGTACCGCGGTCCTTCGCGGTAGTACCGTGAGCCCTTGCGGTAGTACCGCTTGTCTGGGGCGGTAGTACGGCAGGTCGCGGGCTGGTTAAGTGGATAACGGTTGGATTTGTCTCTTCACTATATAAGGGGTGTCTTCTTTCTCTAGTTGACTACCTCTTCCACCCCAAAGCTCCATTGTTGCTCCAAGCTCCATTTTCGCTCGATGTCTCTCCCTAGCCAATCAAACTTGTTGATTTGCTTGGGATTGGTTGAGAAGGCCCCGATCTACACTTCCACCAAGAGAAATTTGATTCCCCCCACTAATCCCTAGCGGATCTTGTTACTCTTGGGTGTTTGAGCACCCTAGACGGTTGAGGTCACCTCGGAGCCATAGTCCATTGTGGTGAAGTTTTGTGGTGTCGTTGGGAGCCTCCAATTAAGTTGTGGAGATTGCCCCAACCTTGTTTGTAAAGGTTCGGTCGCCGCCTTCAAGGGCACCAATAGTGGAATCACGGCATCTCGCATTGTGTGAGGGCGTGAGGAGAATACGGTGGCCCTAGTGGCTTCTTGGGGAGCATTGTGCCTCCACACCGCTCCAACGGAGACGTACTTCCCCTCAAAAGGAAGGAACTTCGGTAACACATCCTCGTCTTCACCGGATCCACTCTTGGTTATCTCGTGCCTTTACTTTTGCAAGCTTATTTGTGTTATATCCCTTGCTTGCTCGTGTGCTTGTTGTTGTTGCATCATATAGGTTGCTCACCTAGTTTCATATCTAGACAACCTACTTTGATGCAAAGTTTAATTTGGTAAAGAAAAGCTAAAAATTGTTAGTTGCCCATTCACCCCCCCTCTAGTCAACTATATTGATCCTTTCAATTAGTATCAGAGCCTCGTCTCTTTATTAAGGACTTTGCCGTCCGAAGAGTATGGTTGACACTGTAGACGATGTGGAGGAGCACTCGGTGTGAATCCGAGCTCATCTACGACCGATGGGGGAACCGCGGTTTCTCGTGAGGAATTCAATGTGGATTTGGACACATTGAAAACCTCCATGACAACCGAGGTTGAAAGCATGTTTAATAAATTCTTAGAAGGACTCAAACTATCTACCTCGGCGATGAAAGTGGGTGATCCCACTAACAAGGTGATGGATGCTAACTCCGACAAGGGGGAAGCTACTAGTGAAAAGGGTCCTTCTACTAGTGGTAGAAATGGCACCGACATGTTTGCCAATGTGGAACCTCCAATTTATGGAGGACCGATTCCCTCTACTCATTTAAATCATGCCGGCCCTCCTCCTAAGATTGTGAAAAATGAGGACTTTGATTCTTGTGTTTATCACTTCAAGCGTCATTTAAATCATGTGAACACTAATCTTTGGAGAATCACTGAAGAAGGTTTCCATCCACATGACTGAAGCAACTTCACCCTGAGAGAAGCCATGGATAATCAGTTCAATGAGAATGCTCTCTTCATCATTCAAGATGCGGTTCCACCCAAAGATCTCCCTCATCTTCGACCCTTCGCCATGGCCAAAGATGCATGGCATTGTGTTGTTTCCCTCTATAAGGGAAGCGCAAGCATTCAACGCTCCAACTATGAAGTGGTGCAAGATGAAGCCGATGAGTTTGCAATGAAAGAAGATGAACCTTGTGAGATCTTTTGGAGAGTAACCAAACTCGCGGTCTCACTCCGAGATCATGGGAGCAAGGACACGAATGACAATTGGATCAAGCGCAAGTTCCTCAAAGCAATGATTCCTTACCACAAGGCCATGTACTCTGTCATCCGTCAAAGACCGGACTTCCACTCCTTGACCTCAAATAAAGTGTTGGATGAGTTTGTGGCAATGGGGATCTTGGACAAAACCGCCGACAATGCGGTGTTGCATTCTCACAGAGCAAAGAAGCCCAACCTTGCCCTGAAGGCCAAGGTTATTGTGGAAGAAGAGGAAGAAGAGGAAGATGAGGAGAGCAACCCCGAAGATACAAAATATGATTATCATGAGCACATGGCTCTTACTTCAAGGCAATTTTGGAGCAAGAAGAACACAAGGCCCAACTTCAACAAGAACAACTCAAGTGGGTTCAAGGGCAAGCAACGTGTGAGAACTTGTTACAATTGTGGCAATGCGAGCCACTTTGTTGTGGATTGCCCTTACGAGAAGCGAGGAGACAATGGTGGCAAGCTCATCCGAAAAGACAAAGCCAAGTCCTTCCCAAACAAGAACAACTTCACCAAAAAAGACTCCTACTTGAGGGTTAGTGGTTCAAGAAGAGTACCATGAGGATGATGATGATGATGAAGATAGTGAAGCCATGGCCATGGCCTCCGTTGCCATTGCCACAACTCCACGGGTGTCCCTCTTCGACTCGCCCAATGAGAACATCACCGCCAAGTGTCTCATGGCTAAAGCCACCAACAAGGTAACCCCCAACATCAAAACCACCATCATTACTAATCCCTCCTTGACGGATGACATTGATGAAAGTGAGGGGTCTAATGAGGAAGTAAATTAATTTGAGTCTTTTATGAGTAAGCTCAAGGGCAAATCCAAGAAGTACTTTGTTGCTCTCTTGGAACAACTTGGTGAAGCCAATGACATGATCGAGGCTCATGAAGAAACCATCTCTAAGATGGAAGGTCATAGTCGTGACTATGCTGATGAGATATCGGATCTCTCTAATGCTCTTGAGGAAGAGCGTGGGCATCATTTGGCTCTTGAGGAGTCACACAACGATGACCATTCTAAGTTAAAGAAAGATCTTGATCATGCTCTTGTAGTATCTCGTGTGCTAACTTCCGAGAAGGCTAAACTTGGCGTTGACCATGCTAGACTTAAGGAGGAGTTTGATATACTCGACAAGGCCCACAAGGTCTTGAAGGGTGCTCATGCTAGCCTCAAGGAGTCTCACGAACAACTCCAAGTGAAGCTAACTAAAGAAAAAGCCACCTTTCCTCATATGGTATTAATTGATAATGCAAATGCCACTAACCCGTGTTGTGAGCATGTGCATCTTGTGGAGAAGAATGCCAAGTTGAAGGAGCAACTTGAGAAAGGCCTTGTGACATGCATACAAGGTGAGAAGAACCTCAATAACCTTTTGAGCAATCAAAAGGAAGTTGTGGCCAAGGAGGGAGTTGGGTTCGTACCTAAGTCCAGGAACAACAAGAAGAACGACAAGGCCAAACAACCTCCCCCTCCCAAGAAAACTTTTGTGAAGGAGGGATAGGGTGCTCCTAAGGAGAAGAAGAACAATGTGAAGGGTGGTAATGTCAAAAAGGGCAATGCCACCCCTTCCAACAAAGCCGGCGATGTTAACCCTTCTTATGTGTTGTGTCGTGCTAGTGATGGGCATGTTTATGCTAAATTTGTTGGTTCTCCTTATGAGTACATTGAATGGTCTATTTGGTTCCCTAAGACCCTTGTTACTAACATCAAAGGACCCATTACAAAATGGGCACCTAAAACCAAGCATTGATCTCTTGTAGGTGTTTGCTTCCGGTGGGGAATCATGGTTGCTCGATAGTGGAACAACAAATCATATGACCGGAAGCAAGGACTTGGTGGTGGACGTGCACAAGATCCCTTCTATGCCCACCAACGTCGAGTGGGGTGATGCCTCGTCTTCTAAGGTATTGGGTCTTGGCAAGGTTGTCATTTCTCATGATCTAACGATCGAGAAATTCATGCTTGTTGAGTCCCTTGCTTACAATCTACTTTCTGTTCGTCAACTTGCACTCATGGGCTTTGCCACTTTCTTTGATATTGATATCGTGGCCCTCTTGTGGAGCAAGACTCTTAAAGTAGCCTTTGTTGGGCATGTCGAGAACGGTCTTTACGTGATTAACTTTTCGGAGCGACTCACTAAGACCGCGACATGCCTAATGGCTAAAGTTGATGTGGGATGGCTTTGGCATCACCGGTTAGCCCACGTCAATATGAGAACTTTGCAAAGTCTTCTCAAGGGGGACCATGTCCGTGGACTAACAAATGTTAGTTTTGCCAAAGATCGTGCTTGCAGTGCTTGTATCGAAGGAAAGCTTCATGAGAAGGCTCACCCTCCCACGACTATCATCTACTCGAAGAGACCCTTGGAGCTCCTTCACATGGATCTCTTTGGGCCTCCATCCTTTGATAGTCTTGGAGTTAGGTAGTATTGCTTGGTGATTGTGGATGATTATTCAAGATACACTTGGGTATACTTCTTCAAGAGGAAGAGTGAGACTCAACAAACCATCATCGACTTTGCAAATGAAGCTCAACGTCAACATGATGCAAAGATCTTGACAATAAGAAGTGACAATGGCACCGAGTTCAAGAACTACACCTTGGATGAGTTTCTTAGTGATGAGGGGATCAAGCATCAATATTCTATACCATATACCCCTCAACAAAGTGGTGTCACAGAGAGGAAGAACCGGACGTTGATGGATGCGGCAAGGACCATGATGACAGAGTTCAAGTCTCCATACAACTTTTGGGCCGAAGCCATCAACACAGCATGTCATGCATCCAATCGGCTCTATCTCCGCAAAGGCTTGAACAAGACTCCTTATGAAATACTTACTGGTAACAAGCCCAACCTCAAGTACTTCCGGGTGTTTAGGTGTAAGTGTTTCATTCTCAAGAAAGGTGTTCGTTTGTCTAAATCTGAGGCTAGAGCTTATGAGGGCATATTTGTTGGTTATGCTACAAACTCTCATGCTTACCATGTTCTCAAAAAGTCCACCAGACTCATTGAGGAGGTGACGTGGAGTTTGACAAAAATAACGGCTCCCAAGCGGAGCAAAGTGGTACTTGTGATGTAGGTGATGAAATTCCTCCCCAAGAATGGGTGTTGGTCATGTCCTACGCATTTAGGAACCCCTTGTGGCCGAAGGAGAAGGACGATGCTCCACTCACGTGGAGCCATCACAAACCCAAGACCCACACGCTTCCGAAGAACAAAGTGAAGGCCCTCAACCTCATGAACAAGATCAAGGGCAAGATCAACCTCAAGATGGTGGTGAACCACCAAATTATGCCCAAGGTCAAGTTCTCCCCTTCGAGCAAGTTCAACATCAAGAGAAAGCTCAAGATCAAGAACAAGCTCAAGACAGCGCTCAAGACGATCAAGTTACTCCTCCTATTTTCACATCCGAGGAGGAATTAGAGCGTCGTGCCGCGAAGATCGCTTCCAAGCTCACCACCAAGGGTCATCTTATGGAGAATGTGGTTGGAATCCTAAGAAAGGGGGTAAGCACTCATTGACAATTAGCAAACTATTGTGAACATCATGCGTTTGTTTCTTGTGTCGAACCCCAAAAGGTTTATGAGGCGCTCGAGGACCCGGATTGGCTCAATGCCATGCATGAAGAACTCAACAACTTCGAGCATAACCAAGTGTGGAAATTAGTGCCAAGTCCAACCGGGAATCATAATGTCATTGGAACCAAGTGGATATTCAAGAACAAGCAAGATGCTCATGGAATCATTGTTCGCAACAAGGCTCGTTTGGTGGCGCAAGGCTACTCCCAAGTCGAGGGTATCGACTACGGTGAAACCTTTGCTCCCGTTGCTCGCCTTGAATCTATTCGTTTGTTGATTGCTTATGCTTCTCATCATAATTTCACGTTGCAACAAATGGATGTGAAGAGTGCTTTTCTTAATGGTCCCATTAATGATTTGGTGTATGTAAAACAACCCCCCGGATTCGAAGATCCCTATTTCACCTATCATGTGTACCAACTCCATAAGGCGCTCTATGGCCTTAAACAAGCCCCACGTGCGTGGTATGAGCATCTTACAGAGTTGTTACAAGATCGTGGGTTCAAAATCGGGAAAATCGACCCCACTCTTTCTCCTAAGAAGGTCAAAGGGGAGTTGTTTGTGTGCCAACTATATGTTGATGATATTATTTTTGGTTCCCCTAACAAAGCTTTCAATGAAGAATTTGTCGCTCTCATGACCTCAAAGTTCAAGATGTCTATGATGGGAGAGTTGAAGTTCTTTCTCGGGTTTGAAATCAAGCAAAGAAGAGAAGGAACCTTCATCAACCAAGCCAAATACACTCAAGACATGCTCAAGAGATTCAAGCTAAGTGATGTCAAGCCGGCTTCCACTCCAATGCCCACCAAGTGCCAACTTGACATAGATCCCAATGGTAAAGCGGTGGATCAAAAGGTATATCGCTCCATGATTGGATCCTTGCTTTACTTTGTGCATCTAGACCGGATATCATGTTGAGTGTGCGAATTTGTGCACGATTTCAAGCCGCACCTAAGGAAAACCATTTTGTGGCGGTCAAGCGAATCTTTCGATATTTGGCTCATACCCCAAACTTTGGTTTATGGTACCCAAAAGGAGCAAACTTCAAGCCTGTAGGATATTCGAATTCCGATTGGGCGGGAGACAAAGTGGATAGGAAGCCCACTTCCGGAGGGTGCCAATTTCTTGGTTGCTCTTTGGTGAGTTGGTCTTCCAAGAAGCAAAGTTGTGTGTCTCTCTCATCCACCGAAGCGGAGTGTGTGGCGGACGGTAGTTGTTGTGCACAACTCTTATTGATGAGGCAAACTTTAAAGGATTACAATGTCATTTGTGACAAAGTGCCTCTCTTGTGTGACAATGAAAGTGCCATCAAGATTTCTCTCAACCCGGTGCAACAGTTTGTCGATGGGAAACGACACCTATGGGATCACGAGAATCCCTACTACGGTTGCGGGGCGCGGGGTTGTGAGAAGAGCAGGATTAGTAGTTGACACAGGGATCGTTTACCCAGGTTCGGGCCGCGAGGATGCGTAAAACCCTAGTCCTGCTTTGGTGGATGTATTGAGTGTTCTTGGGCTCTCGAACTAGCTGCGGGTGTTGTGTGGTTCGAAAGAGCCGAATCCTTTTCCTGTATGCCACATGCCTCCTTTTATAGGCGAAGGGGCTGCCATAGTGGCATAATGGAGGTGGAAAGGCCTATAGTGTTACGAGCTTATCGCCCGTATTATAGGACAAGATGCATTTAATGCATGGCTTAGGTGTCCCTCGCTTTATCGGGGACGGGAGCGAGGCCCGTCCCGTCCGTCGTCGCTCCTCCTCGTTTCGACATGCGCCCTAGCCAGCGATGCATGCGGTGCCATGTAGGCAGGCAAGCAGCTGAGGTGGCGCGGTGGTGGAGCCTCCACGAAGATCTGCATGCCGCCACACAGGTGCATGCTGAGTTAACCTGGAAGCTCCGTGTTGCCACACAGGTGCCTGCCCAGCTGGTTGGGCTAGCAGCTGCATGCGAACGGCGGCGGGGAGTTGGTTGGTGCGGGCCTGGCAGTGGCCCTGCTGTTGCCTCTGCAAGAGTCTTGCTGGGTGGCCCGGCAAGGGTCTTGCCGTGGCGCACTAGCGTCCCTGGCAAGGATCTTGCCGGGGGTCTTGTGGGTTCCTTCGGTAGGGAGTGTTGCTTTCCAATTCTCATCTGATCTTGAGCATTCTATGTCTTTACAAAGATCTGCATGCCATCATGGAGGTGCCTCCCAAGCCCTGGTCCAACGTGGTTGTTGACGTTGGAGACCGTGGCTCGAGGGTGGCCCGCTCCGCTGGTGTGGGCGAGCTGCCTCGACAAGGGGCTTGCCAGGGCTGCGGAGGCCGCCCTCGGGAAGGGCCTTGCTGGGGAAACCTGCTTCGCCCATCTGCACTTTGTGGCCTTGGTCCTTGATGTTGCCTTGTTCATCTCGAGCTTTTGGCTTCTTCTCTGGCTTCCCTCCTCTGCCCTGCTATGCGTGGCCATGGCGTGTGGCTCTGACTGCCCGCGCACAAGTAAGGGGTCAAAAGGAGAGCCCCTACTTTTGTACACCGACAGGAGCCCCCGGGCCTGGGCCATACATAAGCGCGACACATTGTTGGGCCAGGCCTAGAACAGTGCGCGGGCAGGCGGGGCGGATTTTACCGCGCTAACTGCTCTGTCCTCTGCGCTTCCCCATGACCTACGTTGAACGCGCGACGTTGGGGTCGTGCGCGCACATGACGGAAGCATGCTGGTGTCATCCCGAGGTGGACAGTAAAGAGGCGGCTTGCGTTTCTCTTTGAGACCGCAGGGCTGCTGCTCATTTACTGCCCTCGCTTGGGAACCGTCGCTCCACGCGTCCCACTGCGCCTATCCCTTGCGCCACGTTCGCTGCATGCACGATGTAGGGCGAATGACAGGCGCACGGGATGTGGGAAGTCGTGCGCGTGCGTGGGTCGATTCCCATGTGCCTTCAATGGAGCGGGGAGGGCGGTCGACGGCCCCGCTTGCTGTCACTTCAAGAGGCCGAATTGGCCGAGAGGGGGCGACCGAGCCTCGCCCCCGCCCCTTTATAAAGAGGGGAGCGGGAGGAATGGTGCCTCTCAATCCTTCGCCATCTGCCTCTCCCCATTCCTGCTTCCTCCTTTCTTCTGCCATGGCGAGGGGGCACGGCGACGCTTCATCGATGGCGGTGAGGGTCTCGGCTCGACAACGCATCGCCCCTCCCCAAGATCTTGTAGCGGTGGAGCCGACCGCGAGAGGGAGGGGGAGGGGGCGAGGTCGAGGCCGTCGTGGCGCTCGAGGGAGAGGAGGACGGGGCGGCAGATTGGCCTCGCCTCCGCCGGCGGCCCCTCCTCTGATGGAGGGCCACATCGGGGACAACCCTTGCGAGTTCTTTGTTAGGTTGCACCAGCCACCACGTCGTCGTCTTCGCCTCCCGACTCCATTTGCGCGGGAGATGGAGTTGGATCCGCCACAGGCGTTGTGGCTGCATATGAGGGGCTGCGGGAATAGCGGCACATGGGCCGACGTCGAGTTCCCCGCTCCTCACATCATGTATCTCCGCCGGGGGTGGAAGACCTTCACCCGCATCCACAGCTTGATGGAGGGGCTCACTCTTCATTTCAAACTAATGGAGGGTGGCCTCCTCTCCATCAAGATCTTCGGGCATCTCGGGACTCGCGCGAGGTGCTACGTGGAGAGCTCTTTTGACGATGAAGATTCCTCCTCGAGCGAGAGTGGCGAGGAAGATAGCGGCAGCAACGACGAGGGCAGCGGGCGGCAGGATGACGGGTTCGACTAGGCGTCGGGCGCCACTCCGGGCGGCACCGGCGACCCCATCATCCGTGTCGCCGACTCCTTGAACTTCTCACGGTCGTCTCCTTAGGCGGCTGGCATTGGGAGGCTGCGGAAGAGGAAGAGGGCGGGCGGCTAGGCCGTCAAGTCGGAGTACGTGGGCACCGATGCCTTCGTCGTGTATTTACGTCCTGCTGCCTCGTCTTCGAGCTCTTTCTCCGGCGCCGGCATCACCATCCAGCCTTTGGATGGCCACCGAGATGTTCCCTTGGTGTCTTCTTCCACCCGTAGTTTGCCTAGGCGCCCATTTTTCCCTTCTGCTTTCTTGTTCCATTTCCTGAGGAGAGGGACAAGAAAGGGATTACGGGCACCTTATCTCTTTTTAGCATTGTAAGCCTTCAGGCCTTTGTTAACTTTAGAACTTGTAATCCCCTTGCTCATGTTTTTCATTTCGTATGATCTGTACCTGTACGGGATGTTTTTAATGAAAAAGGGATGTTTGCCGGGGTTTTCATTCGCGGGTGGAACCCACGACAAGGAGTGAATCCTTGTTATTTTCTAAGATAAATGTTTTTCGTGCGGCAATAGGCCTTGCCGTCTCCCCACTTCGCTCGACCTTTCTCACGCCCTTGGCGGAGGCAGGGATGATGTGGGCTTAGGCTCCTCGTTCCTCTTCTTTGCTGTCGCGGCTACGACCAAATTCAGACCCAGGGGATAATCCTTGGGTGCCGAAAAAGAGGAGCACGGTAGCTTAGAAATAAAACGAGGTTTCACGTATCCCAGTCCATAACGAAATGCATGCTAGAGGATAGAGAACTTATCTGGATCTGCAGCCCCCGGCAACCTTGTCTTGTCGCGGATGGATCCTTGTCCTTGCAGCCCCCGACAACTTTGGCTTGCCGGGGCCCGGACGCCGGTCCATCCCCCTTCTCCCAAAATAGCCCGGCAAGAAAACTTATATGCTGCGAACCAAATAAGATAGAGAAGAACAAAGAGATGCGCACTCGACCTCTAAGCTAGGGGTTAGCCGCCGCTAAGCACTATCAACCCTAACAAAGGAAGAGACTCAACCTAGCATGCATGCTATAACTTAGGCGCCAGCGCTTCGTTTGTTTATGCTCAGGGTCTGCGTCTTGCTTTGTACAAAGGGTTACATGCCTTGCCGGCAAGGTTTGTACAAAAGGGTGGCTTGCCGGGAGGCCCGGCAGCCGCGCCTTATGGGTAAAACTTATGGAGATGCTCGATGTTCCAGGAGTTGCTCACTGGAATGGCATCTTCGGTCTCCAGCCGGACTGCGCCGGGCCTGGTGACTCATGTTACCCGATAAGGGCCTTCCCACTTTGGCGTCAACTTGTTGGAATTCTTGGCCGACTGAACGTGCCGAAGGACAAGGTCGCCTTCCTCAAAGCTCCGGGCATGAACCTTGCGACTATGGTAGCGGCGCAAGGCTTGCCGGTAGCATGCTGCTCTCACAGCCGTCCGGAGACAATCTTCCTTAAGGAGCGTTGCATCATCTTGCCGCAAGCGCTCTTGCTCAAGCTCATCATAAGCGAGCTCTCGAGGTGACCCGTATATGAGTTCTATGGGGAGAACTGCTTCTGCCCCGTAAACCAGGGCAAAGGGTGTCTGGCCGATGGCTCGATTTGGTGTCATTTTGATCGACCAAAGAACTGCCGGTAACTCATCAATCCAACGCCTTCCACTCTTGCGGAGCCTGTCAAAAGTCTTCGTTCTTAAGCCTCGCACAACTTCAGCATTTGCTCTCTCTGCTTGGCCATTGCTCCATGGATGTGCCACAGAAGCAAAACAGACCTTGCTGCCGAGATCCTCAATGTATTGCATGAAGGCATGGCTTATGAACTGTGTGTCGTTGTCGGTAATGATCCTGTTGGGCACCCCAAAACGGCACACTAGTCCCTTGAAGAACTTGATGGCCGACTGTGCTGTCACCTTCCTCATTTCTTCCACCTCTGGCCACTTTGTGAACTTGTCGATTGCGACGTACAAGTACTCAAAGCCCCCGATAGCACGGGGGAAGGGGCCCAATATGTCGAGCCCCCAGACCAAGAAGGGCCAGGAGAGAGGGATAGTTTGAAGGGCTTGAGCTGGTTGATGAAGCTTCTTTGAATGGAACTGGCACGCTTCACACTTGGTTACTAGTGCCATCGCATCCTGGAGGGCGGTGGGCCAGAAGAAGCCCTGCCGGAAAGCCTTGCCGGCGAGGGCCCTCGACCCTACGTGGGAGCCACATATGCCTCCGTGTATCTCTGCCAACAGCTTTAGTCCTTCCTCCCGGGAGATGCACTTTAATTTCACCCCATTCGGTCTTTTTCTATATGATACGTTATCAACGAATTGATACAGAGCAGACCGGCGGGCTACTCTTTCTGCCTCTTCCTGCTCCTCAGGAAGCTCTCCTTTTTGGAGGAAACGGATGGTGTGTTGTGCCCACGCTGGAGCCTATGGCTCGACGACAAGGACCAAAGGCATCTCATCTGCCACGGGGGCGGCCGTCTCTACGGCCATGACCTGAGGTTCTGCCGGAGTCGGTTGCCCTGTGGTAGGATCGACATCCACGGCAACATCTTCGCCGGCGGCTCCGGGGAGCTCGGTGTGGAAGTACTTGCCGGGGCCTAGCTTCCTCCGTTTGCTCTGCCCGGTTGACAGCTCAACGGATGGTTGAGTTAACTGAAGCACAAAAGTACCTGGTTCCACAGGTAGCTTGAGGGCAGTGTGCTTTGACAAGTAGTTGGCGATGTCGTTCTCCGTCTGAGGGACATGCTCCGCTTGTATACCGTTAAAGCGCTCCTCCAGTTTCCTCACCTCATCAACGTAAGCTTCCATCAACGGGCTTTGATAATCTTTGTTGATCTGCCTGACGACAAGCTGTGAGTCGCCCCTGACGATGAGCTTTTTAACTCCGAGGTCTGCCGCGATCCTGAGACCGGCAAGCAAACCCTCGTACTCGGCGGTGTTGTTGGTTGACATCTCCCGGGGGAAGTGCATCTGGATGACATACTTGAGGTGCTCTCCGGTGGGTGCGACAAGCAGCACACCAATATCGGCGCCTTGCAGCGAGAAGGCACCATCAAAGTACATGATCCAGTTGCGGCTCGTTTCCTTGCCGGGGAGAGTGGTCTCCTGCACCTCTTCGTCGGGCGTTGAGGTCCATTCTGCAACAAACTCCGCCAAGACTCTACTCTGAATCGTCGAGGTACTTTTGAACTTCAAGCCGAAACTTGACAGCTCCAGAGCCCATTCCATGATCCTCCCCGTTGCATCTGGGTTATGCAGTATCCGTTGCAATGGGAGGCGGGTGACCACCGTGATCTCGTGCGCCTGGAAGTAATGGCGCAGCTTCCTCGAAGCCATAAGGAGGCCGAAGAGCAGCTTTTGCACACTTGAGTACCTCGACCTAGCCCCCTGCAAGAGGGAGCTAACGAAGTAAACTGGGTGTTGTACCATTTTCTTCCTCTGCGCCTCTTCACTCGGTCATGTGGGCCCTGTCGCACTAGCGTCAGCCTCTACCAGGGACTTAGTCTTGCCGGGATCGAGCCCTGTCAGAGAGGGTTCCGTCTTGCCATCTGTTGACTATGTCGCTGCCACTGCCTTCTCGTCGACCTCTCTCTGCGCCACTAGTGCGGCGCTAACCACCTGATTTGTTGCCGCTAGATAAATCAACAACGGTTCTTGTGGTTTGGGCGCAACCAGCACTGGGGTAGAGGAGAGGTATTTCTTCAAGTCCTGCAGCGCTGCCTCGGCCTCTGGGGTCCACTCCACTGGCCCTGCTTTCTTCAAGATCTTGAAAAAAGGAAGGGCACGCTCCGTGGACTTGGAGATGAATTGGCTCATGGCAGCAACGCAGCCAATGAGCCGATGCATGTCCTTGATCCGCTTGGGTGCCTTAATCTGCTCGATGGCCTTGATCTTATCTGGGTTTGCTTCAATCCCGCGCTAGGACACAAAGAACCCGAGAAGCTTGCCAGACGGGACGCCGAAGACACACTTCTCAGGGTTCAATTTGAGGTTGATCTTGCGCAGGTTTGCAAATGTTTCCTCCAGATCTTGCACAAGGGTTACTTTGTCCTTGGTTTTGAACACTATGTCATCCATATAAGCTTACATATTTCTATGTAGATGGGGCTCAAAACCAATTTGGACCGCTCTTGCAAAGGTTGAGCCAGCACTCTTCAACCCAAAAGGCATCCGTAAAAAGCAATATGTACCACATGGGGTGATGAATGCTGTCTTCTCCTCGTCCTCTTTCATCATGAAGATCTGGTGATATCCCGAGTAGGCGTCGAGGAATGATAACATGTCACACCCAGCCGTGGAGTCAACAATCTGGTCAATGCGCGGTAATGGGAAGGGATCCTTTGGACAAGCCTTATTAATGTTCGTGTAATCAATACACAGTCTCCACTCCCCGTTTGCCTTGTGCACCACTACCGGATTGGCCAACCACGTCAGATGGAGTACTCCCCTTACCAAGCCTACCGCCTCTAGTTTTCTGATCTCCTCTCCGATGAACTCCTGCCTCTCCAGAGCTTGCGTCCTGACCTTCTGCTTGACGGGCCGCGCATGAGGACAGACATCAAGATGGTGCTCAATCACTTCCCTGGGAACGCTGGGAATGTCGGAAGCTTGCCATGCAAACACATCAACATTTGCCCGCAGGAAAGTGACGAGCTCGCTTTCCTATTTGCTGCCGAGGGTGGAGCTTATGGTGAAAGCTCCCCCATGCTGTCCTCCTTGATGGGCACCTTCTTGGTCTCTGGTGGCGCAGCTCTGGACTTCTTGCTCTTGCCGGCAGAGCTCTCTGGCACTTCCTCAACGGGAGCGCAACACCCTTAAGAGGTGCGCTTGCCGGAGTAGGTGTCGGTCTTTTTCCCTCCCCGGGCTCCATCGGCAGGAGCAGGTGCCTTGGCGGCAGCTGCTGCAACTGCTTCCCGGTAGAGTTGGTCGGTGCAAATCAACACATCTTTCTTGTCGGAGGGGACGGTGATGATGCTCATTGGCCCAGGCATCTTCAACATGTTGTAGGCGTAATGTGAAGCCGCCATGAATTTGGCCAGCGCCGGGCGGCCGAGGATCCCGTTGTTGGGCAAGGGGATCTCGGCTACATCAAAGACAATCCTCTCCGTCCTGTGGTTCAGCTCACCTCCGAACGTCACGGGCAGCGTGACCTTTCCCTTCGGCTGGATCCTCCCCGAGTTGACCCCTTGGAATGTGCCCGTCTCCTCGAGGTCTCCATCAGGGATTTGCAGCCTCTTGATCACAATGGGCGAGATCAAGTTCAGACCGACCCCGCCTTCAACCAACATCTTCGTCACCTTGAGGTTGCGGATTGTTGGTGAGACCAACAACGGCAAGCACCCGACCGCGGTTGTGCGGTCCTCGGTGTCAAAGATGATGGGCGTGCTAGACCACCTCAGCGGCTTCTGTGCATAGACCGATGGCTCCACCGCTATGATCTCACGCGCCCACTGCTTGAGTTGGCGGTGGGATGTATGCAGTGAGGCGCCACCGTCGACGCACATGGCCTATGTGGCTTTCTGGAACTCGTGGTCGCCGGACTCATCGCCCTCGTCATGATCATCATCTTCCTGCTTTTTGTCGTGGCCCCGAGCGGGCCTCTCTTGCCGATTATCTTTGCTGCGGCGGCCTCCTTGGCCGCCACGCTTCTTGCCGGATCCCTCAGCACCCTCTTGACCCTTCTCCTTGTCCTGCCGCTCAGACTCGGCTTTCTGCTTCTCAGCGAGCAGCTCTACTTGCCGGCAGTTCTGGAGATCGTGGCCTTTGGTGCGGTGGATCTTACAGTACTGCTTGTCGGAGCCTCCTGGCTTGTCGGCAGCCGCCAAGGCCCGGCAAGCGGCACACCCAGCAACCTCCTTGCCGGGGTCACCTGCCTTGGGCTTCTTGGTGGCGCCGGTGTCGTCGGATCCCTCGACGGCAAGCACGGTCTTGCCACTGCGCTTCCTGTTACGGCGCCGACCCTTTTTCGCCGGGGCGGCGGTATCATCCATGGAGTCGGTTTCCGTGCCGGCGTCTTCGCCGGGGTACTTCCTTCCCTCTTCAGCGCGAGCACATCGGTCAGCCAAAACATAAAGTTTGGCCACATCCCTGACCTTGTTCATTGCCAGCTCTTCACGCATCTTACGATTGCGCACATTCTAATGGAATGCACTGATCACGGCGGCAGGATGAACGTCGGGGATGTTGTACTGCACTCGGCTGAACCTTTGGATGTACTTGCGCAAGTTTTCTCCTTCCTTCTGGGGGATGATATGCAGATCACTCGCCTGACCATGAGCTTGGTGGCCTCCGGTAAAGGCGCCAACAAACTCATGACACAGATCCGCCCAAGAAGAAATGGAGTCTACTGGCAAGTGCATCAACCATGACATAACATTGGGCTTAAGTGCCAACAGAAAGTAATTGGCAAGCACCTTGTCATCGCGGGCCCCAGCAGCTTGCATCGTGATGGTATAGATGCTGAGGAACTCCGACGGTTAAGTCTTGCCGTTGTACATTTCGCCAACGTCGGTTTTGAACGTGCGGTGGGAGGGCCACTGGAACTGCCGCAACTCGCGGGTGAAGGACGGACAGCCTACCTCGTAGGGTAGGCCACCGTAGCCTCCCAGTGCTGGGTGGTCCATAGTGGGCCCCGCCCGCCTGTCCGACTGGTGGCGCGCGTCGCGCCGACGCTCGATGGTAGTTCATGCGTCTTCATGAACTCACTCCCGAAGAACCTGGCGTTGGTCGCGGTGGGTTCGTGGGTCGGACGACACTACGGAGATATCATCACGAGCTGCGTCGTGACGAACCGACACCCGCGGTGGTCGGGATGAAGGAGGGGAGTGCACCGTGGCCGCATCGCCTCTGGCCCGGCCTTCGCTGCCATGCGGTGGCCCGACGGAGCGATGGCCTACGGGTCCCACCGGTCGCAACTCATCGTTGTTGGTGATGCCGACGAGGCTCCGGACGGTGGCCCTCCATTTGTCGAGCTTCTCCGCGGCGGGAGGAAAATCAAGGAGCAGCTGCGCGCGTGCTGGGGCTTCTGCTGGCGTGGCCGGCGGCGAAAGCTGGGTGGACCGCGATGCGCCTCGACTTCTAACCGCGTTAGAAGGAGCCGCGTCATGGCCCCGCAGCCGTTCGCCATCCCCGCCAGCACCTCGACGCGCATGCTGGCCTTCCTCATCATGTGAAGGGCGCATGGGTCTCTTCCCAGGACGGCACCCAGGGTCTCCAGCAGGGAGGCACTGCTCGTCACGCACAACCTGAGAAGAGCGCGACGTGGGATATGGAGCCCGTGACTGGTGGCTCGTCGCCCGGCGTGCGAACGATGCCACTCGCCAGGCCTGGACCGCCAGGGTGATGCAATGTTCGCGGGCCGCGCCACGGGTCCTCTCCACGACTGGCCCACTACTGGTCTGCACCGGTACTGGCAATCCGGTCCCAGACGAACCGATCGCTGTGGTTGTCTTCTTCTTAGGAGCCATGGCGACAAGGAACAACTAGGTCAACTGCTAGACCAGATTCTCACAATTGGGCCCCCCTACCTGGCGCGCCAAAGATGTCGATGGGAAACGACACCTATGGGATCACGAGAATCCCTACTACGGTTGCGGGGCACGGGGTTGTGAGAAGAGCAGGATTAGTAGTGGACACGGGGATCGTTTACCCAGGTTTGAGCCGCGAGAATGCGTAAAACCCTAGTCCTGCTTTGGTGGATGTATTCAGTGTTCTTGAGCTCTCGAACTAGTTGCGGGTGCTGTGTGGTTCGAAAGAGATGAATCCTTTTCCTGTATGCCACGGGCCTCCTTTTATAGGCAAAGGGGCTGCCACAGTGGCATACAGGAGGTGGAAAGGCCTAGTCTTACGAGCTTATCTCCCGTATTACAGGACAAAATGCATTTAATGCATGGCTTAGGTGTCGCTCTCTATTAAGGACTTTGCCGTCTGAAGAGTATGGTTAACACCGTAGACGATGTGGAGGAGCACTCCGGTGTGAATCCAAGCTCGTCTACGACTGATGGGGGAACCACGGTTTCTCGTGAGGAATTCAATGTGGCTTTGGACACATTGAAAACCTCCATGACAACCGATGTTGAAAGCATGTTTAATAAATTGTTAGAAGGACTCAAACTATCTACCTCACCGATGAAAGTGGGTGATCCCACTAACAAGGTGATGGATGCTAACTCCGACAAGGGGGAAGCTACTAGTGAAAAGGGTCCTTCTACTAGTCGTAGAAATGGCACCGACATCTTTGCCAATGTGGAACCTCCAATTTATGGAGGACCGATTCCCTCTACTCATTTAAATCATGACGGCCCTCCTCCTAAGATTGTGAAAAATGAGGACTTTGATTCTTGGGTTTATCGCTTCAAGCGTCATTTAAATCATGTGAACACTAATCTTTGGAGAATCACTGAAGAAGGTTTCCATCCACATGACCGAAGCAACTTCACCCTGAGAGAAGCCATGGATAATCAGTTCAATGAGAATGCTCTCTTCATCATTCAAGATGCGGTTCCACCCGAAGATCTCCCTCATCTTCGACCCTTCGCCATGGCCAAAGATGCATGGCATTGTGTTGTTTCCCTCTATAAGGGAAGCGCAAGCATTCAACACTCCAACTATGAAGTGGTGCAAGATGAAGCCGATGAGTTTGCAATGAAAGAAGATGAACCTCGTGAGATCTTTCGGAGAGTAACCAAACTCACGGTCTCACTCCAAGATCATGGGAGCAAGGACACGGATGACAATTGGATCAAGCGCAAGTTCCTCAAAGCAATGATGCCTTACCACAAGGCCATGTCCTCCATCATCCGTCAAAGACCGGACTTCCACTGCTTGACCTCAAATAAAGTGTTGGATGAGTTTGTGGCAATGGGGATCTTGGACAAAACCGCCGACAATGCGGTGTTGCATTCTCACAGAGCAAAGAAGCCCAACGTTGACCTGAAGGCCAAGGTTATTGTGGAAGAAGAGGAAGAAGAGGAAGATGAGGAGAGCAACCCCGAAGATACAAAATATGATTATCATGAGCACATGGCTCTTGCTTCAAGGCAATTTTGGAGCAAGAAGAACACAAGGCCCAACTTGAACAAGAACAACTCAAGTGGGTTCAAGGGCAAGCAACATGTGAGAACTTGTTACAATTGTGGCAATGCGAGCCACTTTGTTGTGGATTGCCCTTACGAGAAGCGGGAAGACAATGGTGGCAAGCTCATCCGAAAAGACAAAGCCAAGTCCTTCCCAAACAAGAACAACTTCACCAAAAAGACTCCTACTTGAGGGTTAGTGGTTCAAGAATGCCAAGTTGAAGGAGCAACTTGAGAAAGGCCTTGTGACGTGCATACAAGGTGAGAAGAACCTCAATAACCTTTTGAGCAATCAAAAGGATGTTGTGGCCAAGGAGGGAGTTGGGTTCATACCTAAGTCCAGGAACAAGAAGAAGAACGACAAGGCCAAACAACCTCCCCCTCTCAAGAAAACTTTTGTGAAGGAGGGAGAGGGTGCTCCTAAGGATAAGAAGAACAATGTGAAGGGTGGTAATGTCAAAAAGGGCAATGCCACCCCTTCCAACAAAGCCAGCGACGTTAACCCTTCTTATGTGTTGTGTCATGCTAGTGATGGGCATGTTTATGCTAAATTTGTTGGTTCTCCTTATGAGTACATTGAATGGTCTATTTGGTTCCCTAAGACCCTTGTTACTAACATCAAAGGACCCATTACAAAATGGGTACCTAAAACCAAGCATTGATCTCTTGTAGGTGTTTGCTTACGGTGGGGAATCATGGTTGCTCAATGATGGAGCAACAAATCATATGACCAGAAGCAAGGACTTGGTGGTGGACGTGCACAAGATCCCTTCTATGCCAACCAACATCGAGTGGGGTCCCTCTTGTGGATCAAGACTCTTAAAGTAGCCTTTGTTGGGCATGTCAAGAACGGTCTTTACGTGATTAACTTTTCGGAGCGACCCACTAAGACCGTGACATGCCTAATGGCTAAAGTTGATGTGGGATGGCTTTGGTATCGCTGGTTAGCCCACGTCAATATGAGATCTTTGCAAAGTCTTCTCAAGGGGGACCATGTCCGTGGACTAAGAAATGTTAGTTTTGCCAAAGATCGTGCTTGCAGTGCTTGTATCGAAGGAAAGCTTCATGAGAAGGCTCACCCTCCCACGACTATCATCTACTCGAAGAGACCCTTGGAGCTCCTTCACATGGATCTCTTTGGGCCTCCATCCTTTGATAGTATTGGAGTTAGATAGTATTGCTTGGTGATTGTGGATGATTATTCAAGATACACTTGGGTATACTTCTTCAAGAGGAAGAGTGAGACTCAACAAACCGTCATCGACTTTGCAAATGAAGCTCAACGTCAACATGATGCAAAGATCTTGACAATAAGAAGTGACAACGGCACCGAGTTCAAGAACTACACCTTGGATGAGTTTCTTAGTGATGAGGGGATCAAGCATCAATATTCTATACCATATACCCCTCAACAAAATGGTGTCGTGGAGAGGAAGAACCGGATGTTGATGGATGCGGCAAGGACCATGATGACAGAGTTCATGTCTCCATACAACTTTTGGGCCGAAGCCATCAACACAACATGTCATGCATCCAATCGGCTCTATCTCCACAAAGGGTTGAACAAGACTCCTTATGAAATACTTACCGGTAACAAGCCCAACCTCAAGTACTTCCGGGTGTTCGGGTGTAAGTGTTTCATTCTCAAGAAAGGTGTTCGTTTGTCTAAATTTGAGGCTAGAGCTTATGAGGGCATATTTGTTGGTTATGCTACAAACTCTCATGCTTACCATGTTCTCAAAAAGTCCACCGGACTCATTGAGGAGACGTGTGACGTGGAGTTTGACGAAAATAACGGCTCCCAAGTGGAGCAAAGTGGTACTTGTGATGTAGGTGATGAAATTCCTCCCCAAGACTTAAGAAGAATGGGTGTTGGTCATATCCTACGCATTGAGGAACCCCTTGTGGCCAAAGGAGAAGGACAATGCTCCACTCACGTGGAGCCATCACCAACCCAAGACCCACACGCTTCCGAAGAACAAAGTGAAGGCCCTCAACCTTATGAACAAGATCAAAGGCAAGATCAACCTCAAGATGGTGGTGAACCACCAAATTATGCCCAAGGTCAAGTTCTCCCCTTAGAGCAAGTTCAACATCAAGAGCAAGCTCAAGATCAAGAACAAGCTCAAGACGGCGCTCAAGACGATCAAGGTACTCCTCCTATTTTCACATCCGAGGAGGAATTAGAGCGTCGTGCCGCGAAGATCGCTTCCAAGCTCACCACCAAGGGTCATCTTATGGATAATGTGGTTGGAATCCTAAGAAAGGGGGTAAGCACTTGTAGACAATTAGCAAACTATTGTGAACATCATGTGTTTGTTTCTTGTGTCGAACCCCGAAAGGTTTATGAGGCGCTCGAGGACCCGGATTGGCTCAATGCCATGCATGAAGAACTCAACAACTTCGAGCATAACCAAGTGTGGAAATTAGTGCCAAGGCCAACCAGGAATCATAATGTCATTGGAACCAAGTGGATATTCAAGAACAAGCAAGATGCTCATGGAATCATTGTTCGCAACAAGGCTCGTTTGGTGGCACAAGGCTACTCCCAAGTCGAGGGTATCGACTATGGTGAAACCTTTGCTCCCGTTGCTCGCCTTGAATCTATTCGTTTGTTGATTGCTTATGGTTCTCATCATAATTTCATGTTGCAACAAATGGATGTGAAGAGTGCTTTTCTTAATGGTCCCATTAATGAGTTAGTGCATGTCAAACAACCCCCCGGATTCGAAGATCCCTATTTCACCGATCACGTGTACCAACTCCATAAGGCACTCTATGGACTTAAACAAGCCCCACGTGCATGGTATGAGCATCTTACGGAGTTGTTACAAGATCGTGGGTTCAAAATCGGGAAAATCGACCCACTCATTTTACTAAGAAGGTCAAAGGGGAGTTGTTTGTGTGCCAACTATATGTTGATGATATTATTTTTGGTTCCCCTAACAAAGCTTTCAATGAAGAATTTGCCGCTCTCATGACCTCAAAGTTCAAGATGTCTATGATGGGAGAGTTGAAGTTCTTTCTCGGGTTTGAAATCAAGAAAAGAAGAGAAGGAAAAAATTAAAAATCTATGACCGAGAGTTGAAGATCTTTCTCGGGTTTGAGCTCAAACTGGGTGAAGATCATGACCGAGCTATAGAACATGATCGTGCTCAGCTTGTAACGATCTCGAGCTAGTTTCGAGCTAAATGAGATGGAAAAAATTATAAATCTATGGATGAAAAACAAAATATTATTGTGAATATGTTGAGAACCTTTGCCAAAAATATAGGATATTTAACACATAGTCAACCACGTGCCATAATTAGGCCTAAATCTTCTCCGCACTTAATTAAGTTTCCATGTTCGTTGGTAAATAAAATGGAGAAAAATTATGGACAACATATATGGTAATAAATTATCTTATTTCCATTTAATATATGGCATGATCATTTAAGGTAATGATATTCTATCGAGCTATCGAGCTAAAATCAAGCAAGCCAACATTGGCTCAAGATCGGCTCGTTTCTCGATCGAGCTACATAAAGTGTTCAAACTCAGCTCATTTCTTTTCGAGTCGATCTCAATTCGAGTCAAAAGACGAGTCGATCTTGAGCGGCTCACGAGCCTTGAGCTTTTCTTGCAGCCCTACCTGGAAGCTGCGTGTTGCCACGCAGGTGCCTGCCCGGCTAGTTGGGCTGGCAGCTGCATGCGAACGGCGGCGGGGAGTTGGTTGGTGCGGGCCTGACAGTGGGCCCGCTGTTGCCTCTGGCAAGAGTCTTGTCGGGTGGCCCGACAAGGGTCTTGCCGTGGCGCGCTCGTGTCCCTGGCAAGGATCTTGCCGGGTGTCTTGTGGGTTCCTTCAGTAGGGAGTGTTGCTTTCCAATCCTCATCTGATCTTGAGCAGTCTATGTCTTCACAAAGATCTGCATGCCATCATGGAGGTGCCTCCCGAGCCCTGGTCCAACGTGGTTGCTGGCGTTGGAGACCGTGGCTCGAGGGTGGCCTACTCCTCTAGTGTGGGCGAGCTGCCCCGGCAAGGGAATTGTCGGGGCTGCGGAGGCCGCCCCCGGCAAGGGCCTTGCCGGGGAAACCTGCTTCGCCCATCTGCACTTTGTGGCCTTGGTCCTTGATGTTGCCTTGTTCGTCTCGAGCTTTTGGATTCTTCTCCGGCTTCCCTCCTTTTGGCTTGGTGTTTAGGATGAGGGGCTCGCCACATCCCAAGGTGTTTGTCCTCATGCCAATCTCGACTCAGCCAACAAGAACAAGCTTCCGCCCTTCCTCATTGAGAAGAAGCTCTCCAGTGGCAAGTCATCTTGGGTGCTCAACTCCTTCCTTGACATCATGTACCGGATCTTCCGCAACTCTCTCTTCCCATGCATTAGTGACCAGGACAAGGTGCATGCTTATCTTGTGGACATGTTGCTCCTGTGTGAGGAAGCGTGCAACTCTCAGACGCTACCCCTTGATGTCTCACATATCATGTGGTGTGAGCTTCGGTTTGCGGTCTTCAACCGCAAGGTCCCCATCTATGGACCTTTTCTGTTTCATTTGATCTTGGCAACTTGGGAGAAGCTCTACCCTCAGGATGATTTTGAGGCCCCTGGTTGGATTCGACATGAGTCCATCAGGCTCCGTGTCAAGACTCAGTGGGCTAACACCACTTCTCGTGCTGAGGCTGCGGCTGCCATGGATGTGGATGCGGATGAGGATGAGAAGGAGACAGCAGACGAGGACAACTCTGAGGGTTACATCCCTCCCACCTCTGAGCCATCTTGGACTAAGAGGCTGAAGAACAAGATGAAGACCTTGTTCTGCATGCAGGCAAAGGGGCAGTACAGGACTCACGTTGCCTCCAAGGAGAGTCGCCGACGCGAAAAGAAGATTATGAGCCTTTTTGGAGAGGATGTTTCTGGCGGTTCTGAGGAGCGCATCACTCCAGAGGCTGAGTGGATGGAAACAAGGCATCAAGTGAACTGATTCTGAGGAGGACAACAAGGACACCATTCCCGCTGCCGAGTCTGACGAGGAGCGTGCGACTGATTACTCTGCTTGAGCCACCACTTGTGTTGTAGGTGTCCTCTCTGCCTTTTTGGCATC
This sequence comes from Triticum dicoccoides, assembly GCF_002162155.2. Taxonomy (NCBI): domain Eukaryota; kingdom Viridiplantae; phylum Streptophyta; class Magnoliopsida; order Poales; family Poaceae; genus Triticum; species Triticum dicoccoides. The sequence goes on from NC_041381.1 coordinate 594,297,488, forward strand.
TCGATGCCAAAGGGGGAGAGAGTGTAGGGATTTGCGAGTCTTGTGTCATGCTTCTTGTGTCATGCTTGTGTTTTCTTTGCTTACGTTTGTTTCGTTGAACCATGCTTTCTTTGGTTTAGTTTGCTCGTGAGACTTGGTCTATCATATGGTGTAAGACATATGCCTCTATCATACCTTATTGAGCTTATGATATATTGTGCTATTTATGTTATGCTCATATTTACTATCTTGTTTAGTGTTAGCCTTATTGTTGCAAGGTATGCATTGTATATAAAATATAGGGGGAGTGTTGATCCTAGTATACGTGCCGTGCAGTCCAAAGCACTTATCTAGATAGCATGCATCTAGGGGGAGCTCGTCTATATTTTAGAGATGTGGGGTTTGCTTATGTTCTATATTATTTCCCCTTGTGCAAATCCCGTATTGTCATCAGTCCACCAAAAAGGGGGAGATTGTAAGGGCATATTTAACCCTTAGGTCTTTTGGTGATTGATGACAATGCTTTTGCGGACTAATCGTGTGCCTTGAGTATTTCAGACGCTTCGTCACTAGGCACAAGACGGTTTGGTGCCCCTCGAAGACTATTGAAGATGGCGTTTTTCTACGTTTCTTTTCGGTGGATTTGAGTCGTAGGAAAGCCGTACTATTAAGAGGGGCTCCGTGTTAGAAAGGTTCGGGTGGAATCATCACGTACACATTTTCTCCCTTTGCACCGCCTTTCCCTTTGCGCTTTGGAGCTTCCTTCGTTTTCTTCATATCTTGCAAAGAGAAGGATTCCTAGTGTTGCTGTTCTGAGGCATGTGGTAGTACTGCTCCTAGGAGCGGTAGTACCATAGGCCCCCGCGGTAGTACCACATGCCCTTGCGGTAGTACCGTAGGTGCACACGATAGTACCGCTCCTAAGGAGCTGTAGTACCGTGGCCTAGAACCAGACTCAGCTGCTCGTGCGGCTATAGGGGCGGATGTATTTTTTTACATCCGTGCCCTACGCGGTAGTACCGCCCCATGCGCGCGGTAGTACCGTGAGTCCTGGTCGAGCACCGCAACATGAGCGGAAGTAGGGGCAGATGTAATTTTTTTACATCCGCTCCCTGCGTGGTAGTACCGCATGCCAGGTGCGGTAGTACCGTGTCGGATATTTGCATTGTTTGATTTTCAGCGGAAGTAGGCACGAATGCATTTTTATTCATCCGCGCCCTTCCCAGGCTAGTCCAATCCGGCCTTGCGGTACTATCGCAAGGGGGAGCGGTAGTACCGCATCAGCGGCAGTACCGCCCTCAGCCTTTGCGGCTCTGGCCTGGACTAGCTCCTGCCGTAGCAGCGCTAGTACCGCGGTCCTTCACGGTAGTACCGTGAGCCCTTGCGGTAGTACCGCTTGTCTGGGGCGGTAGTACCGCATGTCGCGGGCTGGTTAAGTGGATAACGGTTGGATTTGTCTCTCCACTATATAAGGGGTGTCTTCTTCCTCTAGTTGACTACCTCTTCCACCCAAAGCTCCATTATTGCTCCAAGCTCCATTTTCGCCCGATCTCTCTCCCTAGCCAATCAAACTTGTTGATTTGCTCGAGATTTGTTGAGAAGGCCCCGATCTACACTTCCACCAAGAGAAATTTGATTCCCCCCACTAATCCCTAGCGGATCTTGTTACTCTTGGGTGTTTGAGGACCCTAGAGGGTTGAGGTCACCTCGGAGCCATAGTCCATTGTGGTGAAGTTTCATGGTGTCGTTGGGAGCCTCTAATTAAGTTGTGGAGATTGCCCCAACCTTGTTTGTAAAGATTCGGTCGCCGCCTTCAAGGGCACTAATAGTGGAATCACGGCATCTCGCATTGTGTGAGGGCGTGAGGAGAATACGGTTGCCCTAGTGGCTTCTTGGGGAGTATTGTGCCTCCACACCGCTCCAACGGAGACGTACTTCCCCTCAAAAGTAAGGAACTTCGGTAACACATCCTCGTCTTCACCGGCTCCACTCTTTGTTATCTTGTGCCTTTACTTTTGCAAGCTTATTTGTGTTATATCCCTTGCTTGCTTGTGTGCTTGTTGTTGTTGCATCATATAGGTTGCTCACCTAGTTGCATATCTAGACAACCTACTTTGATGCAAAGTTTAATTTGGTAAAGAAAAGCTAAAAATTGTTAGTTGCCTATTCACCCCCCTCTAGTCAACTATATCGATCTTTTCAGGGGGGGCGAATAGGCGATTTTTATGAAAGTCTTCAAAACATGGATGTTTCAAAGATAAATGATAGAAATGAACCTATTGATATGCAGTAGAAGGTAGATTACACTAGATAAGCCATAGTCATGTAAGCAATGAAGTGAAAGCACAAAGACTATAAGCAGCTAGGTAGATTGGATCAGGATGGAAGATAGTATGAAGCCTAACAGACAACAGTCTTCACACAATGAAGTCAAACAGATAAGGCAAGTAGCAAAGACTTCACGAAGACAAACTGTAAGTAAGGCAAGAGAGGTAGGATAGAACCAGTTGCTCGGAGAGGACAAGGGATTTGTTTGACCAGTTCTAGTTGCTGTGACAATTGTACGTCTGGTTAGGGAGGTTGAGATTCAAATCAGAAGACCGCATCTTCACCTGATTCCCCATGAGCTAAGAACACTTAGTCCTCGCCCAATCACTCTGGTAAGTCTTCAAGGGAGACTTCCAAACCTTCAGAGACTTCGTTCACCGGCAATCCACAATGACTCTTGGATGCTCAGAACACGATGTTTAACTGGCTGGAGGATTCACAGTCCTCAAGTGTAATAAGTCTTCAGATCACGCGGATAGAAAGACTTCAGTGATGCCTAACACTCTTTGGCTCCGGGTGTTTTGGGCTTTGTCCTCGCAAGGATTCTCTCTCAAAGGGTTCGGAGGTGGATTGCTCTCAAACGACGAAAGTTGTGCACTAACTCTGAGCAGCCACCAATTTATGGTGTAGGGGTGGGCTATTTATAGCCAGGAGGCAACCCGGCCTAATTTGTCCAAAATGACGCTGGGTCACTAAGGAACTGACACGTGTCTAACAGTCAGATTTCGAACACACACCGCAGCTTGACTTGGGCTACAATTAAAGCTGACTCATCCAGCTCTGGATAAGATTTTCTCTCATTGTCTTCGCTCGAAGACATAGGATTTGGTTGAGCATCACATCAGTCACTCTGACTTTGTTCACTTGGACCCCACTTAACAGTATGGTGGTTCCTATGACTCAACAAAGAAGAAAAGGAAACAACGAAACAACTATGTCTTCGTGCTCCATAGTCTTCACGCGATGTCTTCTCTTGTCATAGACTTTAATGTGAATGTCTTCATAGACCACCATTGTCTTCAATGTCTTCACATATTTTTAGGGGTCATCTCTGGTAGGTAAACCGAATCAATATGGGACTACTACCTGTGTTATCCTGCAATTCTCACAAACACATTAGTCCCTCAACCAAGTTTGTCGTCAATACTCCGAAACCAACTAGGGGTGGCACTAGATGCACTTACAATCTCCCCCTTTTTGGTGATTGATGACAAACAGGTTGAGTTTTCAACGGGGATAAAAGTATGTGAAAGTTTAGTGTTGTGAGTATTGTCTTCATACATAAGACGATGCTCCCCCTGAAGGTGTGCATATAAATGATTTGCGTTTGAATGCAAATGCACATGGCAGGTTTTGCTTTGTGGAGGCCATCATCAAAGTGTGAAGACAATGCATTATGCATATAAGAAATAATGAAGATAATGATATGCATAATGACAAATGGACGTCTGCATAATGACTTCATGCGGGATTTATCATCGCATCACATAATAACAAATAAAAGTAGCAGACGACCATCAAGTTTAAGTGTTACAACTCAGAGAACCAAATGTATCAAAAGACGAGAGTTGTAAGACTTGGAAAAAATAATGCAACCACCCATAAGGACCCGCTTGAAGACTATCAACTCATATGCTTCTCCCCCTTTTGTCAGTAATGACCAAAAAGGTTTGAAGACATAGAGCATCTATTCGTTCCCAGAAGGAGCAGGGTCGACGTTGGAGTTTGGTGCTGTAGAGGGGCCTGGTGAAGTGTCAATACGCGCTGAAGTGGTTGTTGGTGAAGTAGCATCATCTTCATCATCGATGACTCTGGCATTTACAGTTGCCGCTGATGAGGAGTACTCAGAGTCTTCGAGTGAAGGAGTCCGAGGAAGACAGCGTTCCTGGGAGGAGTGGAATCAAACTTGAATCTCTCTGTGAAGCCATCTTGCTGAAGATCATCTTCAGAACTGAGGAGTGTCAGACTCTTCCATGAACGCCGACAGGTTTCATGAGTGACAAATACATTCTTGGTGGCGAGATTGCATATGTGATTAACATCCATCAAGAGACTCTGCATCTGATGCTTCAGCCAGTAATGATGCTTATCGTGTTTCTGACGCAAGGCCACGAGAAGCTCTCGGTCATTGAGCACACGAGATCTCTTCCGAGGCCTTTGAGCAATAGTGCTTTCAGTGGCTTCAGTATGGGCACGATGAGGTGCATGTGTATTTCCAGCCAAAGGATAAACACGAGTGGCAGCATGAACTCCTTCAACATGTTGAGAGAAACTTTGATGATCGACATTGTGAAGATAAATTGCCTCCTTGGCAGGCTCTGGGTATATGGCTTCGACAGACATATCAACCTCTGGCAAGAATATGAGATGGTTGCGCACAGAGGGCTGATAGTTGATAGTAGAGTGAAGCTTGATAAGGCGCATTACCCACGGAGCATAAATTCAAGAATATGCTCTCTAAAGCATTGTGGTGATGTTGACAACCAGGTTCATAAAGTTCACCTGGAGTGGGCAGGCCAGTAAGCTCAATGAGATCAAGAGCTTTGGCTTCATGGTGCACATTGCCTGTCATCCACTCAAGGACCCAAGTTTTGATGTCCTTGTTATAGCCGTGGATGTGAAGTGTAGCATAGAATTGTAACAGAAGCTCTCCATTCCAATTTTCCTTGTTGGTCATGAACTGCAGAAGGCCAGCATCTTTGAAGCAGTCTAGGCTTCTTCCAAACAGGGCAGCCCAGCAATGGCTTAGCAGTCAAGACACATACAAGGAAAAATGCGCCCTTGATTGTATAAGACACAGGAATAATAATTGTGCTGCTGATAGCTCCAGAACCGATCAGATGAAACTCTGGGCCTTGAATATGGGTTCTTGGCTCTATCAAAGAAAGTGTTGTGTTCAATGAAGCCATTTGCATTGAACGATCCTGGCGTAGATGCAGTACATGGAAAGCTTGGTAGCCTTGGTTTTGGCTTCTGAACCTGAGGCCTATGCTCCACATGATAATCAAATTGAGGTCCAGGAGCAGGCGGAGGATCCATAATAGGCCATCTTACAGTGACAAGCTCGCCTTGATAAAATGCTTGCTCAATGGTGTGAGGCCTTGGAGGCGGTACATGAGCAGTGGCATTGACAAGGGCTTCAAGCTGCACATTGGTGGCAGGTGCATCATTGGCTTCAGACACCGTGTTCACTGCAGGCGCCACATTAGCTTTAGCCATGACAATGTCATTAGCTTCAGTAGTGTTGTTGGTGGCCGCCTCAGTATTTTCAACCTCCACTTGAGTAGCTGGAGGGTCGGGCACAGACATGTTCTCCTCGAGAACATTTTCTTGATTGGTGGGGGGTGTGACAACACACTCTTCTTCTTCACGGGGTTCTTGATTTTCATCGGCTGATGCAGCCGGTATGTCTTCAGTAGCCATGGCTTCAGACTCAAAGACGTTCACAGTAGGAGTGGCTTCAGAAAACACTTGACGTGCTACTGAGTTGGGTTGCACTTCTCCTGCTAGGACGATCGACATAGCAACTTGTGGCCTTGGTCCTTTGTGAAGCCTACGGAATGCAGGTGTCGCCTTTGGAGTAGGAGTTGGATGGACCACATAATCGTCGTCATCAAGAACCGGATTGGTGACTTGAGGTGGGGGAGTACTTGGTGAACTTGGACATGGAGTTGCTAGTTGGGGGCGATCAACCCATGATTCATCCTGAGCGATTGGCATCAAGGGACAACCAATGCTGATGATTTCGTTGTTCGCGAGAACAGGTGATGATACCATATGGTGCCCCATCTGAGGAAGAACTTAATCATCTTCTACATTGTCTTGGGGACCAATGTCTCCAGTTGCGGTGGGGTCAACAACTGGATCTTCTTCAGCTTCAGGAGCCTCTGTGGAAGCAGGCTCGTGAACAACTATCTGACGCTCTTGGTGGGAGGATGCAGGACGGGCAACTGAGAGGGGCTCGACAAGAAGGGGCTCTGAAGGAGCATCCTGATTCTTCTTCAAAGACTTTGTCTTCCACTTCTTGGTCAGTGGAGCATCATCAGGGACATTCTTGTTCTTGCATTTTCTGGCTTTGGCCTAGACTGCCCTTGTTTTCTTCAGTTCTAAAGCCACTGTGGGGACCTTAGGCTTCATGCCTGTCATGCTGGTAGGGAAGACAATGCGAGGTGCTTCCTGTCTTGACACTTCAGCTTGGGTCACAGTGGGCTTCTTCTTTTTGGCAGCCATCTTGGGTTCGATGCCTGGACGCCTAAGAGCCTTGCGCTTTTCAGCTTCATTGTGAGTCTGAACACATTTGGCAGCAAGGTGTTTAATTCACTCTCTTGAACCTTTTGTCTCTTCACGTTTCTTGTGTAACGTTTCCTTGAGATCATGCAGCAGCTTCTTGAAGTTCTGAACATCAGTGACATTGAGCTTGGCCAGGTGCTTCTTGAACTGAGCCTTTTCATAGTCAATCTTGTTCTTGAGCTCAACTATCTTTTGAGCCAGAGCAAGCTCATTTGCAATGGCACTATGGAAAGTGACACTGATGCCAATGGGAAGTTGAAGATCATCAATGCTGAGATCCGGATTGGCAACCACTCATCAATGAAGTTGTTGAGGATGTCCACATCAAAGAGGGGCAAATCATTGAAGATTTCCGCCTCTTGTTTGCTCTTTATCAGCAGCTCAAGAGCATCTTCACCAAGATCATCGTCACTTGATAGATCAATGGCTTCATTCTCGTTCCTCAGAACGGCAGCTGGGGTTAGTGCTTGACCAGAACTCAGGATGGGCTTCTTCTTTTGCATAGACTTCTCGGTCTTCTTGGAGATGCGAGAGAGGTCTTCAGATTGCACACTTGATGCAGGAGGGGCAGTTGCCAATGGCTTCACACGTGAAGCTTTTGTTACAGCAGAGGGTTTTGAAGCCTTAGATTTATTCTGCTTCTGCGGCTGAGGAGGAGCTGGTGCTTCATCAGAATCTGCGTCATCAGCTGAGTGATCCACATTAGCCCCTTGAACTGCAATGTGAGTGATGACGCCTTCGAGGTTGTAGAAGGAGCTGATTCTATTTTCATTGGCTTCACGGGTGCCATCATCCCGAGGAGCAGATCACTACAAAAAAAAGACACATCCGTGACATTTTGGGTCGAACAATTTTTTTTGTCATACATCTGACACTTCTATGACGATAATTGTGACAAAACCCGGTATCATCATAGATGCGGTGGGCTCCTACTTCTATGACAAAAAATCATGACAGAAAATGGGCTTTTCGTCCTGGGCGGGCCGGAGACGCAGCTGCATGACATTCTTTGGGCCGTCCATGACGGAAAAAACCATGGTAGAAGCGAGGGGGAGAAAATTTTGGGGAGTTGCCGGTTATGGTGGGAGGTCAGGGGCGGAGTGATGCGCGTTTCTCTCATACGTACGCACGTGTGTGCGAGGCGTTGGCTCTAACTGAAGTCGAGCGAGGCGTTGGGCTCTAACTGAACCCGAGCGATTGCACTACAGGCTACGCGTTACTGAACCCGAGCAATCGATCGATGGCTGTTAACTGAACCCGATGGAGCGATTCCTTCGCTACTGCTGCTAAGTGAAGCTGATCGATGCTGTCTCTGGGATGAAC